>NC_073304.1:92119275-92419275 GCF_027595985.1 Sorex araneus | reverse complement strand
TTCAAACTCTGTTTCTCAGCCCTTCAGCAAAAGATCCAGTCCCCATCTTCAAGTTCTCATGTTTCAGTCCTGCCCCAAGAGGAGAACTTGAACCTTTAGGTACCCAGCAAGATACACAGTAAGAGGGCTGGAGGGATAGCACAGCGGGTAGGGGGTTTGCCTTGCACGCGGCCGACCCGGGTTCGAATCCCAGCATCTTATATGGTCCCCTGAGCACCGCTAGGAGTGTAGAACCAGGAGTAACCCCTGTGCATTGCCAGGTGTGACCTAAAAAGCAAAAAAAAAAAAAATACACAGTAAGGGTACCTGAGCCACTGCCTCTGGTGATAGAGTTCACCAGAGTTCACTGAATATAACTCAAGATGTGAACTAGAGCAACCTGTGCATATGCACAGACTGAGTCCAGCACAGATACTTGGCATTTAACTGTAAATACTGTGTGGTATGTCTATGTGGGACAATGATTAGAGTCATTGACATTTACTAGATATGAACAATTAAGTGCTTTTAAATATAGATAGTTTCTCAACTTATTTTGGAGGACTAAGGATCTTCTCAGAACAAAGTTGCTTGGATTAGGTTTAAAACGCAGGTGTAAGACTAGAGAGACATAGAAGGGCAGAGTTTGCCTTGCAATATAGACAACTCCAATCTCAATTACTAGAACCATATATCGTTCCTCTAGCACCATTGGGAGTGGTCCCAAATAAATTAAATTAAATGCACATATTACAATCTGTGTCAGGGAACTGGTACAGCTTCAATGTGCAGATGGTTGGAAATCATGAGGTCCAGTGACTTACTGAAATTTCAGAACGAGATTTGAATCAGTTCTACAAGAGCAGTTAGTAAGGACTTTTGGCAAACTTTTCAAAGTCCAATGGCTAGAAATGACTTCTCACCTCTCTTGCAACTAGGTAAGATTTTCCAGCATGAATACATAACTGCACTCAAATAATCAAACAAAACCTTGACATTAGGATATTAATTACTGAAATAGTAGGTTAGGCCTACTTGGTTCTAGAAATCATGCAATTATCCCAACAACTATGGCTATCATACATACCAAAGTGGGTACACTTCCTGTTTGTTTTCTCAGAGAAACAATTTCCGGTAGGGTGGGAGTGGTGCTGAGTGATTATCTTTTTTTCTGAGAAGGGGGAGGTAAGTCAAATCAGCTGGGCACCTCTGCTCTACACCAATAAGCATAACTCACTAAAGTGCATTTGAGGATGTCAGATGATCTGGAAGTAAAGATGTGAGTGCAGGCATGTTTAGAATTGCAATGTGCATTGCCTCATCTTGGAATGCTTAAGTATCATTAAGGTTCCAAGGTGTCTTACTGTAAAGAAGTCTGCTTAACTGAGACTTTCCCTAAACTTATTTCATTATAGACCACTCCTTTTAGCATAACAATTAGCCACCTTCCAAGCAACTGACATTCCTGAGAAAACATTTAGGCAAACCTGAGAAAGGCTTTGGATTTTGATTTCATAGGAACCCAGGCTGCTGAAGGCCTGAGAATCATGTTCTTGTGTTGTTTTTGAGGTCAAAGCTCTGTGACTTTAGAGTCAAGTCACACAACCAACTGCACCCTGCCTGGGTATTTTTGTTTCCTGAATGGAAATGACAGTCTATTCCAAAGTCACCAGGAAGGATGAAAGAAAGGATCGATACACCAGCATTTTAGAGGATTAAAAGAAAAGGTAAAGCAAATGAAATCTCTGGTCTTCAAATGAATGTTCTGGTTCAACATATGATTGATTCTCAAAGCACTATCCATTTATCCAAGGAGTCCTGGCCCTGAGAAATAGTACAAGGGTTTAAGCGTTTGTCTTGCACCTAGTCAACCTGGTTCAATCCCCAGCACCATGTGCAGGCCCCCAGCATCAGTAGGAGTAATCCCTGAACAGAGTCAGAAAAAGAGTGCTACAGCAGAAACTGAGAACTGGCTTTCAGTAGGAAGCAGACCTCAGGGGGGAGAAGAAAGGGAAAGAATGGGGAGAGGAGATACTGAATGGGATGGAGGATAAAAAAATGGGGATGGGAGAGAAACTTGGGACAAAGGTAGAGGGAAGTTAACACTAGGGATGATATTGGTATTGAACATTGTATGCTTGAAACTCCATCATGAATAACTTTATAAACCATGGTGCCTTAAAAAAAAGTAAGAAAAAATTAAAAAGAAAAGAAAAGGGAAAAAAGAGTAAAGAGCTGGAGAGATAGTATAGTGAATAAGGTGCTTGCCTTTCACACAGCTTATCTAAGTTTGATCCCTGACACCCCACTGTATCAACTTATTTAAAATTTTAAATTTCCTGGAGCACACAACATCTCATACTCTACACTACCGATGTACCAAGAGTAGCACACATTGGATAGGATGTAAAGTAAAAGGCAGCTAATCTCAATTAAAAAAATATTAGCATACAAGGATCAACCTATAACAAAATGTCAGTAATCTCTTATACAAGAGCTCAATGACTCCAGGTGAGATACAACAATCTTCACACACTTTCTTCTAAGGAAAAATTTTTTGATCATTTTTAGGGAATTATCCATAACAAGCAATACAAAATAATTTATTGAGGGCCTGCTTCGGGGGCAGTCTTGAATGGTTGTTGGGAAAATTTGAAATAAGGTGGTGGGAAGGTGTAATGGTGGTGGAACTGGTGTTGAAATATTGAATGTAATAAATTATTGTGAATAACCTTATAAAAAATTTAGAAAATAGGAATAGCAAATTCTCCTCTTCTTATTCTCCTCTCCACCCTACAGCCTAAAGATACAGAGTTCCTCATTTTGTCCTCAATTTGTTCAAGATGGCTGATAAAATGAGGTGTGCCTCTGGAGACCAGCCCAGGAAAGAAATCAGAAAGGATTCATTGTTCTCATCCCACAGGTCTGCAGCCCACCCTTTCTCCTATTCTTTCCCTATAGAAAAGCCTTCCCATGACTATGCCAGCAAGATGACACAAGTCCCCATGTGCCAGTGTGTTGTCAATAAAGTTCTTTCTCCACTACCATCAGGTCTCTCAAATCATTGTCCCTTTAGCAGCAATACAATGGATTCATGGCCACAAAGGGACTGTCAGGTTCATCTTTTCCCTCTCCCCTGAACAGAAGAGCAAACTTGAGGCCCAAGAGCTGTATCAACTTACTCCTGATCAGAATGAATAGAGAGAGTGGGGCTGGATGCAATTCTCATTTTTTTCCCAGCTAATGCAGCTCCATTACACAGAGTAGCCTCGTTCCTCCTCCTTTGTTATCTGAATACACGACTACTAGACACCCATCAACTCTTACATCAAAATGAGCCACAAAGGAAATTTGTTAGGAGACATAAAATCTCCAAAGGGTAGCTGGGCAGCAAAGCCTGGTGCTTATGTGGTACAATGTCTTGATTAGAAAGGATTACGTAGACTGACAGACGGAGGGATGATGAGCGGAATCAGGGCAGCCTCCTTAGAGGAAGAGCTGGTACCGGGCTGGGCAGGAGAAACTGGATGTGACCTTGGGGAAAGACTTGCCCTAACCTTATTGGCAGGAGAGTGTTTGGAGCACAGGGCACACACAAAAAAAACATTCCCTTTGAGGTAAGGAGTCCAGCTTTCTCTCTGACTGTGATGTCCAGCCTTGGCCCTAGGCCTTTGGAAACATTGCTTCCCAGGGAGAACACTCCAGAAGTTGGCTCCCAAAGGAAGAGCGTGTGTCCTCACAGCAAGGGGTGGTGGGTTTAAAGTGAGCAATACTGACTGATTAAGGGGTTCTGTGCCTAGCATCCATGCTTCTACCACAGGAGCAGAGTATAGGTCCCGGGAGGAAAGCAGACTAATTCTTTTAATAGTAAAGTAAAAGAAAAGCTTGTATAAAATGATAAAAGTCACAACGTCCTGAGCAAAGAGCCTGTATGGAAGCAGATGAGGCCTACAGTTCTTGTTTTGGTTTTTCTTTTCAGGAGAAGGCACAGGCAAGTTTGAGGAGCTGCCCAGGAGGGCAGGGATGCATCCTGGTGGAGAAACCCGGAATGGGCTTGGAAACTAAGCTTGGAAAGGGAGGGAAGGCAAGGAGTGGGGATGGGGGAATAACTAGCAGACTTGACCTTTGAGCAGTGATTTGAAGAACAAAGATCAGGACTTCTTACATGCAAAATCTCTCACTCTATCTAGTGCCCTTTTCAAGGTCGAGCTTAAAATTTACTGTTAAGGATTTATCCCTTTGGCTATTGAGGAAGTCCTTGCTTTACGCAAACCCTATTAAAATGTAATGCCTCTGAGATAAATTTAATCTTTGGAGTAGTGACTCCAGGAACTTGTAGACAACTAAAGGACAATTAACCCCAACCCAGATCTGGTGGACTGAATACCAGGGAGGCCACTGGGTCGGGTCGGTTGGGGTGGACATTGTGAAGTGAAGGCTTGAGGATGGGAGGGGAGGTCCTAAAGGTTTGCCAGGGGCTAGGCCTGTCTGAGAAAAGTGTGTCTTGCTGGCCTAGTTAGCTCCTAAGGAATCCGTGTTGTTATCAACAGGAGAGCAGTGATAGTGTTGCTGCTACTCAGGCCAGGGCATTCTGGGTGCCATGGATCAGACCAGAACCTCATACAGGCAAGGCATATTTTTTACACTTGAGCCACATCCCCAGTCCAAAAGGAATTTTATCTGGTCTAGTGATGCCCATGTTCCCCATTCTAAAGGTAAACACACCTAGAGATGAGGAAGTGTCCCTTCAACCTCAGGAGGGCTAAAAACAAAATCCAAGTGTATCCATCTTACTTGGTTTAAAGGAAAGAAAGAGACAGTGAGGTTCTTTTAAGACCCAAGTTTCCGGGGCTGGAGGAAGGGCACTTGCCTGGTATGCAGCTGACTGGGCGTCAATCTCCAGCACCACATATGGTCCCCTGAGCCTGCCAGGGATGAGCCCTGAGCACAGAACAGGAGTAGTCATTGAGCACCACCAGGTGTAACCCCTAAGCAAGAACCAAAATTAAAACAAAATACCAAAGTTACTCTTTTGCTTGACAGGAAACATGATGGTTGTAACTACAAATTTGAATCCTCTGTATCCATTAGGAATCTGTTTGCACCCTGAAAACTCTACAGACTTTCCACTAAACTTGCTTCAGTCACCTCTAGCATAGATGCTGTACTTATCCCTAATTTAAACAATATCCCCCTCCTGCTTGATAACCAAAAGGTCACATAGCTACTACAGGGCAGAAAAAATACCCTAAAGACATATCTGTTCTTAAACCATGAGGATTATCTGCCCCTGGTAGCCAGGAGTTAAAACACAGAGAGATTCATGACCTTGTGAGTATTCCTGGCCACAGGAAATAGTGCTATCCTTGGTAATAATAGGACATTGCCTGAAGACAGAATGTAGTTTCTGAAGCCTGACCAACATCTTAGATCTTGGATCATAAGAGGTACTTGTGACACCTAGGTGTCATGTAATGAGAATTCAGGCTACCTATGGTAAGATATATGTGGTGGAGTGTAGGATAACATTGCCACAGGGAGCTTAGGTTTATTTGGATACTCCCATCACAGTGCTCCCATTCCTCTGTGTTTATCTGAAACTTCTTTCTTTGTGCTCTGTTGACTTGTAAATATTGTTTTCCTCTTCTCCTTAAGTCCTTTGCATAGTTTGTTCAGAGCAATGTCATTTTTGTATGGGCACAATAAGAGATATATTGAGGCTTGTAGGGCAGCTTCTCCTGGGAACATCTCACCACAGACTCAGACCACAGTTCTCAGGCCAGATTAATCATTCCTAACCCTAGCAGGGAATGAATCTAGTTATTACTTTTTGGATCATGACAGAATTTGTCCATGACGATGTTCTTAACTTATAGTTGACCATTATGGCATTTTGGCCAGGCCCATCTCAATACCAGGGTAGCATATAGCTTGTTGGTTGTCTTGGGTCCATCCAGTTCCTCGTCGGGACTCAGCTTTTGGGGGTGCAAGGAAGTAAGGGCAGCTGAGGCTTAGGTCGAGAGAACAAATGCCCAGAAGGAAAACATCATTTAGAGTCAATTGACTCCCATGTTACAAAAGCGTAGCATTTATTGTCTTCTTGTGCCCATGCGAAAAAAACATTGCTCTGAACAAACTATGCAAAGGACTTAAGGAGAAGAGGAAAACAATATTTACAAGTCAGCAAAGCACAAAGAAAGAAGTTACAGATAAACACAGAGGAATGGGAACACTGTGATGAGAGTAACCCAAATAAACCTAAGCTCCCTGTGGCAATGTTATCCTACAGTGGAGACCAAAGCCTTCTGCCTGCAGCCCAGGGAATGGATACAAGTTCCCCGTGCATCCTTGAGCACTATCAGACCTTCAAATACAATGAACAGGGGCTGGAGAGACAGTACAAGAGGTAAGAGGTAGACCCCTATTCAATCCCCAGCATACTAATAGCCCCCAAATACTATCATAGGTTTGCCCTGAATACAACCAGGTTAGTGGTCCCCACCCCCCATCCCCGCCCCCTCACCAAACTAAGCACTGTAGCACTGTCAATTTGCTCGAGCAGGCACCAATAACGTCTCCGTTGTGGGACTTGTTGTTATGTTTTTGGCATATCGAATATGCCACTCGTAGCTTGTCAGGCTCTGCCGTGCGGGTGGGATACTCTCAGTAGCTCGCCAGGCTCTCTGAGAGAGACAGAGGAATCGAACCTAGATCACTCGCATGCAAGACAAATATCCTATCCGCTGTGCTATAGTGCCAATCCACCAAACTAAGAATGAAATGAATAACAAATGCTGATGTTTGGGGCTGGAGCAATAGTACAGCTGGTAAGACATTTGCCTTGCACGCGGCAGACCCATGGTTGATTCCCAGCATCCAATATGATCCCCATCACCACCCCACCCCAGCACCAATAGAAGTAATTCCTGAATGCATAGCCAGGTATGACACAAAAAGCAAAAAAAAAAAAAAAAAGCTAATGTTTTATGCCTCCAAGTATGGGGATAATCATTACCCAGCAGCAGATCTCTAACACAGTGAAAATTGAGATTAAAAAGCACAAACTAAGAACCAATATATATTACATTAGACTATAGGAATAATAGAGATTTGTCTAAACATGTCACAATCTCAAAAGGTCTAGCCAGTGATCTAGGGGCCTGGATGGGTTACCAAAACTATACAGGGGGCGCGGGGGTAAGGGGAGTAGGGGACTGGGGGCAGATCTTTACACAAATTTGTTCCCAATTAAAATGACTAATGGATAAGAGGAAAACCTTCTCAGGCACACCCAAAGGTCTGATGTGAAATGAAACCTACTGGAAATATGCCCAGAAGGAAGGGAAGGAAAGCAATCATCCTAGGGAGAGTCTAGAGACTTAAGTGGCATTACTCACTGACTCCTTGCTTTCCCAGAAATTGGGAAATGAAACGAAAACTGTGGGGTGACTTACTGCTAGGGAGGTGCAGAATACTTAGTAAGCACTTAATTAAAATAACACATCCTAGGGCCAGGGATATAATTCAGCAGTGGAGCACTTATTTTGCAATGGTGAGACCTTGGGCTTGATCCCTGGATCCACAAAAAAAAAAAAAATTAAAGACAGTTTACCCTAACAAAAATAAGGAAGTTCGCCAATCCTCTCTCAGACAGTTTACGTAATATTTGAAAACGCCTCTATTGTGATAGCACCATTAAAATGTCTCATTAGGAGACAGAGAGATAGCTCCAGTGGCTAGAATATCTGTATGCCTTGAAAGCATAAGATACTGAGTTGGATTTCTGGTACCACACGGTCCGATGAGCCATAGTCCCCAATACTTAAGTCTGCATGACAGGGCAGTGGGTTGCCAGGAGTGGCCTCTAGGCTATCCATGCACTGTTGGGGAAGCAAACAAAAAATGTATTAGACAGAACAGGACCTACATAACCCTTAAGCATTGACTCTCAGGTTAGGAAAGGGGAGAAAGAACATCTGTGAAGCACAGAACCAATGTGCCTTCTCCTGAGTTTAGTAATAGTACCAACATTTCTTGGGGAGAACTAATAGTCTAATTTAATAGTATCTCTGCTGTGATTACCAACCACTCCCACTGTTCCTTGCTAGAGGAAAATCTATGATCCAAATCTGACCCACCAGATCACCACAGCTGGCTTCTCAAAGTTTAACATGTGTCCTGAGCTGGCAGTGGGCACCAAGAGGACGTGTTGAAAGCTTAACCTATGGAAGGAGATTTGCAGACATCAGTTGAGATTCTGAATGCTCTCCAAACTACATGCCATTGGACATTTCAGTATCACAAACAGATTCACTTTTACTTGAAGCTAGTTTGAATTGAGTGTCTATCAAATAATTGTCTAATCAAGTTTCAAATCAAATCACTTCATGGCAGCAATAAGTGGGTGTGTTCACAAGATAGCCTGTTGGAGCTATAGAGAAATGAAAGATGGCAGAAACTTGCTGGAAAGAAATAAAAACTTGGGAAAAAATAAGGGATATCCGAGAAAATATGAAATAGTAATTGAAAACTGAGCTGGCAGAGCATTAAAAAAAAGGAAAAGAAAGTCAAACATTTGAAAAAATAAAGTCATAGATCATCGCAGCACTGTTTACAATAGCCAGAATCTGGAAAAAACCCGAATGCCCTAGAACAGACTGGTTGAAGAAACTTTTGTACATCTATACAATGGAATACTATGCAGCTGTTAGAGAAAATGAGGTCATGAACTTTGCATATAAGTGGATCAGCATGGAAAGTAGGCTAAGTGAAATGAGTCAGGAAGAGAGAGACAGACATAGAAAGATTACACTCATCTGTGGAATATAGAATAACAGAGTAGGAGACTAACACCCAAGAATAGTAGAAATAAGTACCAGGAGGTTGACTCCATGGCTTGGAGTCTGGCCTCACATTCTGGGGAGAGGGCAACTCAGAGATGGGAACACCAAGTAAAATGTGGTCGGAGGCCATGCGGGGGAAGGATGATGCGTGCTGAATGTAGACTAGAGACTGAACACAATGGCCGCTCAACACCTTTATTGCAAAGCACAACACCTAATTAGAGAGAGAGAGAACAAAAGGGAATACCCTGCCACAGTGACAGGGTGGGGTGGGGGGAGATGGAATTGGGGGGGGTGGCAGGGGTGCTGGGTTTACTGGTGGTGGAGAATGGGCACTGGTGAAGGGATGGGTTCTCGAACTTTGTATGAGGGAAACATGAGCACGAAAATGTATAAATCTGTAACTGTACCCTCACGGTGATTCACTTATTAAAAAATAAATTAAAAAGAAAATGAAGTCATAGAAAGTACCAAAAGTAAGGATTGAATATTAAAAGAGTAGGTATTAGGACTTATTTATTTTTAATTTGGGGTTCTCCCTAGCAATAGTCAGGGACATAGGACCACTCCTTACAATGTTCGGATATGTCAGATATTGTCTATGAATATCTGACCATTCATTTTGGGAGCCCAGTGATATGATGCTTCTCAGAACTTGCAATGTGGGGGGTCCACAGGGACTCTACCCAGTATTTCTTGGGGCCACTAGGGCTATATCTATGTGCGTAGGAGGGGATGACACACATAGTGCCAGGAATCAAATCTGAGACTTCATGGATATAAATAATGCACTCTAGCCCTTTGAAATGTCTACCTGTTACCAGAATTATACAAGGTATAATTTTCTTAATGAAACAATAGCAATAACATTTTAAAAAACCTATGTAATGCAGATAAAGGCAAGGATATGATATACATATGATAGAAACATACATAACATAAATGATGCATGTTATAAATATGGCTGGGTTTATGAGTAATAATATGAACTAATATTTATACAGTGCTTTGTACACATGTCAAACATTTTCTAAGGCCTTTATTAAAACTCATTTATTCTTTATAAAAATGAGTCTCCATTTTATGTCATGAAATGAAGAGTTCTTTCCTTCTTTCCCCCTGCCACATATGTATTCACATGTCAAAGCCCTAATCTGCAGCAGTGACTGATGATTAAAGAATATCATAAGAGCACATTCCTGTATCTTTCTGATACACACATGTGTGTGCATGCATGCACACACACACACACACACAGAGGCACCCTGAGATGACAACCATCTGTAGATGAAGATGTTCAGCAGAATCCACCAAGCCAGTGCTCTGATTTGACTTTCTGTCTCAAGAACTATGAGAAAATACACTTCTGTTGATAACCACCCAGCCCATCACATTTTGTTATGGAGGTCCAAAAAGATCAACATGATAGGTCAGGAAAATAAGACACTGAGAGATCATTCATCTGGGGTTACTAAAGGCCAGGGGGAGAGATTTGAATGTGTCTCTAACTCTGGGATCTTTGTCTACTCTGCTAGCCTCTGCAGTCTCTCCTATTGATATGAAGTAAACAAGTAGAGTCTGATAACATTCAAAGATATAATAAAAGAAAAAATTATTGAAATATCAGTAGTAATAGACATTGCATACTGTGTGCCAGGCACTGTGAAATAGCATGCTGTGTCAGCAAAATCAGAGTCACTCAAAATAAAAGACAAAATGAATCTTATAAGGGATTGGAAAACAAGTAGCTCAGTGGTAGAGTAAATGTTTTGCATATATAAGGGCCTGGGTTTTAGTCACAGCACCCTGATACACAAAAAGAAATAAAAGAAAAAGAAAGAATCTTATGGTATTCAAATAGATTTTAAATACAAGAGAAAAAAAACATTTGAATGACTTTGAACTTTTCCATGATAACATTCAACGATAAATAACAATACAATATGCATTTAAAATAAATTGAGCAGTCAGAGAGATAGTACAAGAAGTAAGGCATTTGTTTTGAATGTGTCTGACTTCAGTTTGATCCCCAGTACCACATATGATTTCCCAAGAATTTCCAGGGGTCACTCCTAAACACAAAGTCAGGAATAGCTACTGAGCACCACAGCGAGGATCCATCTGGCTTAAAAGATTCTTCCCTTGCATGTATAAAGTTCTGAGTTCAATCCCTGGCACCACATACACACACACACACACATACACATAAACACACACACACAAACACAAATAATTATAATTTTGATCATTTTGCCTTTAACTTAATATATAATTTAGGCTAAACATATCAATGTATCACATAACATTTTCATTTATGTGGAATTCTTTTGTTCGCTACTGTCAAAAGAATACAAATTATGTAAATATTAATTATAAAAATATTTTATTTGGCTAGAATGCAAAAAATGGACAATTTTTTTTTAAGTTATATGTCGCTCGGGCCAAGCCTCACACATGAGTGAATATATTCCTGGACCACGTGGCTGCACATCATCATAGAGGGAAATAAATATATATATATGCCTTTCAGAGAGCCCGGCAAGTTACTGAGAATATCCCGGCCACACGGCAGAGCCTGGTAAGCTGACCATGGTGTATTCAATATGCCAAAAACAGTAACAATAACAGGTCTCATTCCCCTGCCCTGAAAGAAGCCTTCAATCGTTGGGAAAGATGAGAAAGGAGATGCTCCTAAAATCTCAGGGCTGGGACAAATGGATACATTACTGGCGCTGGCTCGAGTTAATCAATGAACAATGGGATGACAGTGATACAACCAAAGAGTGAAAAAAATGGACAATATTTCTTTAAAATTATATATGTCCTTACTTTCTTACTTATACAGTGAAACACATCAGTCAGAGCAAAAATAATTATTTTCACTTATCTATGATAGCTCCCAACTTTTGGTCAGATTTAAAACTCACAGCTTTAGATTTTCTTTTTTGTTCGTTTGTTTTTGATGTCAGTTTTCATTTCTTTCTTTTTTTTTATTGAGGAAATTCATGTGGTAGTTTTTGGGATTTACGTCTGGCTCTGCATTCAGTGATCACTCCTGTTAGGGTTCAGGGGACCATATGTGGAGCCAAAGATTGAACCCAGGTGGCTGTGTGCAAGACAAATGCTCTACCCACTGTACTATCTCTCCAACATATCCAGTTTTACATCTTCTTATCGTGAAGGTGTATTTGTCAAGATAAGAAGACAAAAATATAATTTCATTTAGCCTTTGTCACACTTAAATGTGCAGACATCATTGGTGTGCTTTCATTTTATAATTGTCATACATATCATAAATATTAGGGTCACACTGAAGAGCATAATAATAATCATGAGTTGCAGAGAAAAGTAGAATGCTAATTTCCATACCATTTATAGCACGAAATCAACAAACACTAAAGATAAACTAGGGTTTTTTTTTTTCACTTTAAATGAAAAAACCTAGATCTTTTTTATAATCTAGATCTTTAGGAATACCCAGTCCCTTGATGTGATCCATAATCTTCACTTTCAGATTATAGGGATCTTTTCAAAACTTGGGGAAAAATACAATTAAAATATTTAATGTTTTTATTTATTTATTTATATCTTGCTCATCTTTAGGTAAGTTTTAATTTATTACATTTTGATAAAAATAGATTGTATAGAGGTCAAAGAGATAGTACAGGGGTAAGGAACAGACCAGTTTTGATCCACAGCACTGCATATGGACCACGAGCACTGCCAGGAATGATGCCTGAACACAGGTCTGGGAATATGGCTTAAGAAATGCTGGGACTCAGCAGTGAACAATCCTGGCTGGTGGGCACCACAAGCCAGAGAATGCTCTGGACCCCAGACCGGGCTCACAAACACCGGGGTGCCCCAGACGAAGAAAGCACAGTTTCCCCGCCTTCTCCAGATGGAATCCCGGTGACACTGAGCCTCTACTACCATGGCTCCAATATGTGGGGACCTGGACCATTTCTCCAAACCTTTCCTGATATACAAAGAACCGCTCAGTAATGGCTCCTCCGCCTCTGAGCAGCCATGATCCCAGAGGCACACAAACCAATCTTGGAACACAGCGGCTGCTGGCAGAAATGCTCCTGGACTGTGAACTAAGCTACGGCCCCGTGCTGCCCCAGGAGGGGAAGGGTTTTTTTTTGGGGGGGTCACACCCGGCAATGCACAGGGGTTACTCCTGGCTCTTCACTCAGGAATTACCCCTGGCGGTGCTCAGGGGACCATATGGGATGCTGGGATTAGAACCCGGGTCGGCCTCGTGCAAGGCAAACGCCCTACCCGCTGTGCTATCGCTCCAGCCCCGGTGAAGGGTTTTTGTCCCTTGGTCTTTTCCCCTTTAAGGCAGCATGGCGACTGCCACCTTTCAGAGTAAATTGGACAGGGAGGTAGGAGCTTGCAGTGATGGGGCGCATGGGAAATCTCACGATGTGGGGTGGGGGGGCAGAACTGGCCCTGCTCCCCGCCCAAATGAGACCCTGAGTGGCTGCCCATGAACAGCTCCTCCACTCCTAATAGCCATGATCCCAGAGGCACACAAACCAATCTCAGAATGCAGCGGCTGATGGCAGAAATACCTCTGGACTTAATTGCTAAACTATCAGAATTCCAAAACCGCGCAGCCACTTTTGTAGCCATACAACATCATATGCTCTTCATTATCAGCCATAGAAAACAAATGATCTAATGATGCCTTTTTTGGCAGTTCTGATTGTTGGGGGGGAAATTCCAAATAATGATAGTGGGTTTTCTGAGAAAACAGAGAGTAAAGTTAAAATCATTTGCCACACAGGCAGTGTAGGGAGTGGGAGGGGAGTATGCTGGGGTTCTTGGTGGTGGAGCATGTGCACTGGTGAAGAGATGGGTGTTTGATCATTATATGACTGAGACTTAATCCTGAATGCTTTTGTAACTGTTCTCACGGCGATTCAATTAAAAACAAACAAACAAACAAAAAAACGCTGGGTGTAGCCTTTTTGGAAAACAATATGGACAGTCTTTCAAAAACTAGAAATTGAGCTTCCATATGAACCTGCAATACCACTTCTGGGAATATATCCCAAGGATGCAAAAAAGCACAGTAGAAATGACATCGGTACCTATATGTTCATTGCAGTACTGTTCACATAGCCAAAATCTGGAAACAACCCAAGTGCCCTAGAACAGATGACTGGTTAAAGAAACTTTGGTACATCTACACAATGGAATCCTATACAGCTTTTAGGAGACATAAAGTCATGAAATTTGCTTATAAATGGATAGACATGGAGAGTATCATGCTAAGTGAAATGAGTCAGAAAGAGAGGGATAGACATAGAAGGAATGCACTCATTTGTAGAGTATAGAATAACATCACATGGGGCTGACACCCAAAGACAGTAGAGACTAGGACCAGGAGGATTTCCCCATAGCTGGAAGACTGCTTCATGAGCAGAAGGGAGAAGGCAGATGGAATAGAAAATGGATCACTAAGAAAATGATGGCTGGAGGAACCAGATGGGATGGGAGATGCACGCCGAAAGTAGATAATGGACCAAACATGATGACTTCTCAGTGTCTATGTTGCAAGTTATAATGCCTAAAAGTAGAGAGAGTATGGGGAATATTGTCTGCCTTAGAGGCAGGGGGAGGGTGGGAAAGGGGAGGTATACCTGGGATCTTGGTGGTGGGGAATGTGCACTGGTGGAGGGATGGGTGTTTGATCATTGTGTGATTGTAACCCAAACATGAGAGCTTGTAACTATCTCACAGTGATTCAACAAAATTTAAAAAAAACAAATGTTGAGTGTGACCCCAGAACAAAAGATATAGTTTACACAGTACTTTCAGTTTTGTAAAATTTACATCTTACCCTTCTTCCTTCTATCTATATATAGAGATCTCTCGAATAATATTCCCTAAATTTCCCCAATTTCTCTGTTAGAGGGTATTTCTCCTGGAATTTTCTTACTTTGTTCTTAGTACTCTGTATTGCCTTTCTTTCCTCCTCCAGCAGTTATCTTGTCTCAAAAAAAATTTTTTTTAAATGTGTGTGTATTTAGAGAAAACAATGATAACCACATTAGCTTCGCCTACCAGGACGCAGCAATTTTTTGGCAATTTGTTGATTTAGGGTTCCCTGGCTTGATGATAGCCATCCATGTCATCTCATTTGGATTCCACTTGAGGTAATTTGCCTCACCCTTACTGATTTGCATAATGCCATATGTTGCACCCACTGACTGCACAGTAGAAAATAATTCCTTTCGACAGGATAACCATTATTACAGGAGGTAGACCAAATTGGGAAAAACCTGTAATCAAATTAAGAAAGGTTTCCCCACCAAATGCTGGCACTAATCTGTTCAGGATGTCTAGCAAGCCTTTGACAGGACTGGAGTGAACACCACTTATTAAGTTACTGCAATGCATACTTAGGCACTCCAGAAAGTTCTTATTCATGAGCCATGTAGGCCTCTTTGGTATCGTGAAGTTCTGATTTTTCCCGTATTTTGAAAACTGAGTATTTTAGTCCACAGTCAGCAGGACCAAGATGGCAACTACAGATCAGTTTCTCTATCTAGCCTGATGACCTCATGCATTAGTTTAATGAACACATGCTTAAATGTTAAGTGTCAGGGGTTAATGTTTAATTGTCAGACAGAAAGATGCAACTGCATACTTAGGAATGTATCACTCATCTGATCCTTTCTCCACCTCCAACCCTGACACTCTTACTCCATCTCCTTCCTATACTGTCAAGCCATCATTGCAGAAAGTTGCCAAGGGAGGAAGTGGCAACAGGATATAGATTCTTGCTTGTGCAGGTGCTCACAAGGTAGTAGGACTCCTTGTATGCTGAGAAACTTCACCTTTTCTATTTGGAGGATTGGGGGAAACAATTGTGGGAGGAGGTTGGGGCCATACCTGGTGATGCACAAGTGCACAGAATTTACATGGTCAGGGATCACTTCCGTTGGATTGAGGATAGAAATGGGGTCAGTCATTACAAAGCAAGCACCTTAACCTTTGTTCTAGCTCTCCTTGATTCCCTAGAGAACTGTTACTTATGTCTTCTCTTCAGTGTGTGTGTTTCTCAACAGAGCCTCATGCTCAAGCCAAGCTGAAGTGCACTGTAGCACTGTTGTCCTGTTGCTCATCGATTTGCTCGAGCGGGCACCAGTAACATCTGCATTGTGAGACTTGTTACTGTTTTTGGCATATCAAATATGCCACGGGTAGCTTGCCAGGCTCTGGCGTGGGGGCTGGATACTCCTAGTAGCTTGCTGGGCTCTTCGAGAGGGATGGAGGAATCGAACCCGGGTCAGCTGCATGCAAGGCAAACGTCCAACCCTCTGTGCTATCGCTCCAGCCCAGGGATGAAAATTCATTCTGGGCCTAATGGAGATGTTCCACCGAACAGCTCCCCTGGGAGAGGGGAGGCTTTTGTTCGCTGACATGCTGAGCATTTATGAAGGAAACCTTGGAGGAGGGAATACTTTTCCTGTCTCCTGAAGTTGGAAAGAAAAAAACTCAGGGTGTAATTGTGGGGTCTGATGGCTTTTTTATAACCTAGATCTTTAGGAACAGTCAATTAAGGTTTACCTGCTGGAGCATTTTGCAAAACAAATCAATATCTCATTTATTAAAAATTAAGAACCCGTAAGCTTCTAATACATGAGTGAAAAAGCAGGGGAGCAGTGTAGCAATGAAGGCTTGAGGGATTAGGGACAAAACCATAAAGTACATTTATGATTTTAAATATACCACAAGACTGTGGTGGTGGTTGTCATGCTGTATTACAGGGCATTAGCATAGTCAAGTTTGCTCACTTTCAGTTTTTTTTTTCTTTTTTTCTTTTTTTAAAGAAATATTTTATTGAACCACCGTGAAAACAAGAAAAAAAATACAAAGCTTTCAGGTTTAAGTCACAGTCAAATACTGATTAAACCACCATCCCTTCACCAGTGCACCCGTTCCACCACCAAGAACCCCAATACACCCCCCTCCCACCCCGCCCCCCATCTAAGTAGCTAATGATATTCCCATTATTCTCTATATATATTGAGTACATTTCATATTTCCATACAGAACTCACTATTGTTGATTGGAAATTTTCCCCAACAATCAGGCCTGCTGAATAAGCATCATCTAATAATTTCTCTTCCTTGGTAAAAGTGAAGACTTTGAGTCCGCGCGGCCGCTATTGCGGCCATGCGGTTTGGGGTTGCTAATATTTTAGCTCAGTTCACAGTCAAAATGGATGGCTGCAAGAATCTGCTCTGGTGCCAAAATGGGTTAGGAGACCTCAGGATCACAGTCAGTAGGCACGGAGGCTCTGCTTCTCGTGCCGCGGCTCTTGGTTCATCTCTGGGCGGAAGGCGCGCCGGGAACACCTCCCCTCCCAGGATCACCTACAGGCTACGTCACTAAAGAGAGTCCTACCTCCTGGTGGAGGGGTCTTAGAGGGTGGCTCTCACCGCGTGGCTGCTGCCGCTGCCGCCATTTTCGCTCAGAAAAATGGGGTGGAGAGGGAAAAAAATCCCTCCCCGGGCTGCACGAGGTTGTAGTTCAGTTCACAGTCAAAATGGATGGCTGCAAGAATCTGCTCTGGTGCCAAAATGGGTTAGGAGACCTCAGGATCACAGTCAGTAGGCGCGGAGGCTCTGCTTCTCGTGCCGCGGCTCTTGGTTCATCATCACTTTCAGTTTTTTAACTGTAGATTACGTTAGTCTTGATTTGTATTGTTTCTTCTCTTTTTTTGACCATACCTGGCGGTACCCAGCTCTATTTTCCCATTGGTGCTGGGTCACATGTAGTGCCATTGATTGAACCCAGAACTCCTGCACATAAAGCATGCGCTCCAACCCAGTGTGTTATCTCTTTGACTCTAAAGCAATCTTTTTTCTTTTAGTTTTTTTTTTTTTTTTAATCATGGCCTCCAGTCCTGGTCTCTTACTACTCTAGAAGAGTAGTTAAAGAAGAAACTCATAGGCTACAGAGAGTTACAGAGCAATTGGTTTTCTCTGAAATGAAAAAGGAAACAGAAAAGAGGACAGAGTGAAATCTTTCCTACTGAACTTCCTATGTGTGGATTCTGAATGCTTTTCCTTCCAAGAAACCTACCCTTCCCCCACCCCCAAAGCTACAGTTCCCTTCCCCCTGACCCCAAGGCAGTTTTGCAAAGAACAATCTTTAGGAATTCCAGACACATGCTCCTACCTGTCTTTCCACAGTTAAATCACTGATGGGTTCTTGGTGCCTCTGGTTTTTCCAATGGCCTGTGCATTGTTATCAATCATCTAGAGAATTTTTTAAAAAGTTTAATTCCATCCATAGAATCTGATGTAATTAGCATGGGTTGGCTTTTGTTCATTCTTTGCTTCTACCTTTCCCCTAATGTTTTTTGTTTTTGTTGAGGGGGGAGGGCAGTTTAGGAGGTGGAGGAAGGGACCTTGATTTTACTAAGGGGCAACACACAACAGTGCTTAGGGTTTACTCCTGGATCTGCACTCAGAATCACTCCTGGAGTGCTCAGGGTACCATATGTGGTGCTGGGAATTGAACCTGGGTCAGCCGTGTGCAAGGCAAGTGTCCTACGTGCTGTACTGTTGCTCCATCCCCTTTGCTAATGTTACATGTTTTTGTAAACTGTGTGTGTTTTTTGAACCATATTGCTGCAGAATCAGATGCCCCCATTGTTATACTAATGGCAATGACAATAAACAATGGAACCATAAAAATGCAAAGCACCTAAGAGAAGCATTGGATTGAAGTCAGGTATCCTTGAGTAATATATAAGCAGCTGAATCCAGAAGAATTAACAATGCTTCCATATTTTCCTCCTACTGCTTGCTCCACCATTAGCTCTCTCCCCTCATTGACACCAGTAGTCTTAGCCCCTCGAATAATGATTATAATTTCATTAAAATTATATATTTGGGGCTGGAGTGATAGCACAGTGGGTAGGGCGTTTGCCTTGCACACAGCCGATCCGGGTTCAATTCCCAGCATCCCATATGGTCCCCCAAGCACCGCCAGGAGTAATTCCTGAGTGCAGAGCCAGGAGTAAGCCCTGAGCATCGCCGGGTGTGACCCAAAAAAAGCAAAAAAATAAAATAAAATAAAATAAAATAATATATTTCTATTTAAAGTCGCTTGTTGAAAAGCAAAGAGAATAACCAGGACTAAACTCCCAGGAGCCCTAGAACTATACTTATAATAGGAACAATAGCATCATTGCCAGGAGAAGTTTGGAATACCAGAGCTTACCCCAGACTTATCAAATCAAAGCCTAGTGGTTAAAAACAAACAAACAAACAAAAAACCTGTCTCTCTCACCTCCACAACTGAAATCTACAGATCCTTCCAAGGCCATATCAACAATATCAACAGCTTTGGTCCGGGAACTGCACCTCCATAGCTGGGTCCTAAAACATGTCTTTTCTCTCCATTCTAGCACATTTGATCTTGAGTCTCTAATTGAGTGTCAATTTCTGTCCCATGACTTATCCCAGTCCTACAGCTGACAAAACGCTAGAAGAGGAAGGGAGGCTCTCTGAGGCACTGCAGGGACATGTAACTTCTGCAGAGGCAGTTGGGGTTTTGGCTTTAGAAAGGGTGCGCTTGGCTTCACACTGACAGTCTATCTGCTCACTTGAATGAGATGGAGGGAAAACCCAGCTTGAGGCATTTCTCTGTATGTAATGGCAGGACAGGATCATTGGGATAAACTCTAACACCAATGGATCTTACACCCTTCACTCAACAGGTGATTCCAGACTCAGATCAAGTGAATATGGCATCACTGTGAAAGATGTTGCAGACTATCTACCCAGGTATTATGTCTGTCTCTCTATACTGGCTCTGATGTGCCCCTTTATTATGGTGTACACACACACACACACACACACACACACACACACACACACACACACACACACCATAGCAATTACACATCAGTTTCACCTGTTTCCCAGTGACTGGTTAATGTTGCTTGCACCATTGTGCATTTCCCTTGTGCCTTTTCTCCCAGGTTCCTGTCATGGGCTTAAGTGTAGAGTATTTGAGTTTTGCCTAGCTGACCCTAAAGTGGTTAGATCTTAATCCAGACACCACATACATCCATCCCCTGCTGCTCTCTTTTCCCTAGAAATGAACAGATATAGTCATACTTGCAAGTATCGTGTCCTAATCATAATTGGACTTCTTCAAAGTGGGACTTCTAGTTGGAGTGATAGCACAGTGGGTAGGGCGTTTGCCTTGCACTCGGCCGACCCAGGTTCAAATCACAGCATTCATATGGTCCCCTGAGCCCCGCCAGGGATAATTCCTGAATGCAGAGCCAAGAGTAACCCCTGTGCATCACTAGGTGTGACGCAAAAAGAAAAAAAAAAAAAAGTTTGGTAAACACAAAGTGGGACTTCTATCACACCAGTCCCCAAATCTGGCTCCCAGCTCACTATGGAATATATCTCGGTTCCTCATGTTCCATGTCTAGATAGGGATTCTGTCCCTGTCTTGGATTCCACTTCTTCCTATTCTCCTCTATTCCTCTGCTCTCACCTCTGGGCATCATCTCATTTGTGTGTCTCCTCACTGTCCCCTTTCTCCAGTAGGACCCTCTTCCCTAATGACTGCATGGCCTCCTTCTTCTACTCAAGCCAAACTTAAGGATCCTGTTTTCAGAGAGACCTGCTTCTGACCCTCACCTATCTCCCACAAGTTCTCGTCTCCACCTAGTAATACTGTAATACCTAAACCTAATCTAAACTCTTTGCTTCATTTTGGGCCACGCCCAGAGGTGCTCAGAGGCTGCTCCTGGCTTTGTGTTGGTTCAGGAAGTGGAGCTTTGCTCCAGGTGATGCTCTGGGACCATGAGACACTGATTGAATCTTGGCCACCCGTGGACATGGCATGTACCCACCTCATTGCTTTACCTCTTCCGCCCTAAACTGTCTTGTTTATGTTTTTCTTTGCTCCTGAGTGCAGTCAACACTAGAAAATAAACTCTGAAGAACTATTACCTCATCTGTTTTTCTCACATATAATAGGCACCCCATAAGTTGAAGAAATAGTGCCAGGAAATATGACCAATGCTATTTCCATGTTAATTTACTTAATAATATGTATGATAATAAAGAGCCAAAAGTAGCTATGTGGGTTGGAAATTGCTATATAAATAGAACCGTATTTGAACCATCAACTCTAACCCCAACCAGCCGGAGTGTGAGGTAATGCAGTGTACATGAATCATGACTGTTGACACAGTAGGTCAAGATACAGAGCTCAGGGAGCATGTCTACTCTTTTATTTATTTTTGTTACATGGGTGATGCTCAGAACTTACTTTTGGCTCTGTGCTCAGGGAGCACTTCTAGCGGTGGACCCTATGTGATTCAGGGGATCAAATCCGGGTTGGTCACTTGTAAGGCAAGCACCCTACCCGCTGTACTATTTCTCTAACCTCGGGACCTCTACTCTTACTGATGGGTTAGCAGAGGCACGTTATAAATGGAAATGAAGCTGCATGAATAAAATCACAGGTTTGTATAAAGAAAGGAAATGTTTCTTTCCGGTTTCATCATTCTCTTGGGCTATAGTCCACAGACTCAGATAAACTGATTTATGTGTCCCATGTAGACCAATACAGGAATCCTAAATTTTCAATTTAAGGGCACAAGGATTGGAGAACATGTCTCAAAACTACATAATATTGTATCTCTCATTCATTTCATTTCCCATACAATGACATGTTCATAGAGTTCAATAGTAAAAAAAACAAAAGCAAATTATCTAATAAAAATAAGCTGAAGGTTTAGTATACATTTTGTCCAAAAAGACATAAAAATAGCCAATATTTTCAGAATTTCCCCAATATCAGGTATCATTAGGGAAATGCAAATCAAAACTCAAAACCACAATGAGATGTCATATAATTCCTGTCAGAATGCTATAGAAAAAGGCAGCAGAGTGGGGGAGGCTGTAAGGAAATGGCACTGTGGGAGGAAATGGGAAATGGTACCCACTCAATAGAAATAGTGTGGAGCCTCCTGAAAAAAATGGGGAATAAAACAATTGTCTGACACAGGAAGTCCACATTGAGTATACTATATAGCTGAAGGTAATGAACTCTCTACTTTGAAACGGTATCTATCTATCTACTCTTCATTGCTCATTGCAGCATTATTCACAATCAGTCATAGAAATAAAGAGTAGGCTAGAGGAATCCAGGATCTGAGGGTGATAATGCCATATCACCTTAAATAATATGGCATTAAGTAATTAAGTAATGCCAATACGACATTACTTGAGGGGTATACATTTAGAGTTTCAGCCCCAAGACCTCTAATCATTTGCTTTACCAGATAAAACTGCATGGGTAGTTGTTTGAGAGTGCCAGCTATCCTGAGGACTGGAGCAATAGCACAGTGGGTAGGGCATTTGCCTTGCATGCAGCCGACCTAGGTTCAATTTTTCCATCCCTCTCGGAGAGCCTGGCAAGCTACTGAGAGTATCCTGCCCTCATGGCAGAGCCTAGCAAGCTACCCATGGCACATTCGATATGCCAAAAACAGTAACAACAAGTCTCACAATGGAGACGTTATTGGTGCCCGCTCGAGCAAAATGATGAACAATGGGATGACAGTGCTACAGTGCTACATTTAGAGCATAAAAAAATATGAGGGTCAGTGATTTAACACATAGTTTGGTGAATTTGGTTCACAATATTATATTGTATATTTGGATATTACTAGGAGAGTAAACCTTTTTATTTATTTATTTTATTTTTAATTTTATTTTCATAAAGTTTTTCACAGTAATTGATTAAATTCAATATTTCAACATCAATCCCACCAGCATTACGCCTTCCCTCCACCATTATTTTGAATTTTCTCACCACCACTCAAGCCTGCCCCACAGTCAGATGCTAAATGATTTATTTTGTATTGCTTATTATGAATAATATAGGATGTCATGTGGCCACAAAAGTGACCATGTGCTACTGGATATCTGAAACTAAATAATTGGGGCACGGAGACATCTCTGTGACATGATGCTCTCTTCCAAGATTCATTTGTGAGTCTGTGGATCATGGCCATTAATGTGGTAAATTGGCGCCCAGATGCAGTTCGTGGGCATGACAGCCAGGATACCAAATGGGCAGGGAGATGGGGAAGGATGGCCCATTCCCACCTCCATGTGGCCTGGAGTTTTCAGTCACTGTTCCTGTATACCTGGGTTTTACTTCTGAAAGCTTGTGGCTAGGAGAGTAAAGCTTAAATATCCAAATCAAACACAGAAATGGGAATTCTATTTAAGGATACGAACATAGTATTATTTTTTTTTATTGTTTTTTTTATCCCCCCCCCCCAACATAGTATTATTGAAATCGTTTTACAGTACCAACATAAATGAAATCATTACACTATACACCTTGGATTTACATGATATATTAGTAATTAGTTAAACACCAATAATTCTGGAAAAATATAATTAATTTGAGAAAATTCTATATATTTAACTTGTCCACACAATGATTCAGTCTTTTTCCTTTTTTTTGCCCCAGTTTTTATTTTTTTTTAGAATATGATTTTTTTTTTTTGCCATGCTGTCTGAGAGATTCAGTTTTGTGTAGGTGGTTAAATTTATTTTTTTCTTTCATATATTCTATTATTTCCTTTTTATATATTTCAGATAAGTTTACAAGTATAGATGTGTATCTCTAGCTAGATGCACATGCATCTTTGATACACATAAAACTTCACAATTTTTCAATAAGTCTTCTCTTATATTGAAATGTTAATCAATAAGATCATTTCTTACCAATCAGTTTTTTTTCCCAGTGCTGGAGTTGTGGTTCTTAAATAACATACATAAATACTACAGATTATTTTTACTTTATAAAAAAAAGTCAGTTTAAGAGAAAGAATGAGAGACTGGAGAGATAGGACAGCCTCTAGGGCATTTTCCTTCCACACAGCCTATACAGATTTGATCCCAGGCATCCCATATGGTCCCCTAAGCAGAGCCAGGAATAATTCCTGAGTGCAGAGCCAGAAGTAGACCTTGAGTATTTCCATGCATGGCCCAAACATCAAGGGAACAAAAGAAGAAAGAAAAAGAAAATATAGTATTGCCTCAAGTACATTAAAATTCACAGCTATTATGAAAAGTGGTTACCTTATGTGCTAGGAAGATCTGCTCAGGATGGGAGATGCACCTTGAAAACAGACTATAGACCGAACATGATGGCCGCTTTATACCTCTATTGCAAACCACAACACCCGAAAGGAAAGAGAGAGCAAAAGAGAATGCCCTGCCATAAAGGCAGGGTGAGGGGAGGGGGAACAAGGTGGGGGTGGTGGGGGGGATGCTGGGACCATGGTGGTGGAAAATGGGCACTGGTGGAGGGATGGATACTTGACCATTATAGACATGAAATGTAAACACGGAGTTTGTAAGTCTATAACTGTACCTCACGATGATTCATTAATAAAAAAAAAAAAGAAAAGTGATTACCTCATGAAGGGACAATGAGCTACATTATATTTCAAACTGAATTTTAAAATAAGATATAAAATAGCTTCTCTTTCTTTAATAATTTTCTTCCTTCATAAAAGTGACCTCATGACAAAGCCCTAGCAACAGAGTGTTATCTGCATGGAATGCCTCAAGCAGGGCAGTTTGGGAAAAAGCCCTATAAAACTAACTTTGTAAAACAGGGTGGAGAGTCTTTTATCTGAGGGCCACTTGGATATTTATAGCGTTGTGTTTGTGTGTGAGTGGTGTGTGTGTGTGTGTGTGTGTGTGTGTGTGTGTGTGTGTGTGTGTGTAGGAGGGGGTAAGGCATACAATACAGGCAGATGGGTTGTGGGTGAGCAGCTGATGAGAAGCATCAAGTGCCAGGGCCAGAACACATGAATTCATGGACGTGCAGGCCAGATACTGCCCACCTCTGTTGAAAAGGCATTCTCCATTCTGAGTGTCATCTGCATCTCAGTCTGAGGTGTGATGTGATTTTTTTTTTAACTCTATGGCCAATCTCAGAAATGAGATGAGAGACTGGTGTGATAGCACATCGGGTAGGGTGTTTGCCTTGCATGTGGCCGGCCGACCCAAGTTTGATTCCTCCGTCCCTCTCGGAGAGCCTGGCAAGCTACTGAGAGTATCCTACCCACATGGCAAAGCCTGGCAAGCTACCCATTGCATGTTCAATATGCCAAAACCAGTAACAAGTCTCACAATGGAGACATTACTGGTGCTAGCTCGAGCAAATTGATGAGTAACGGGACAGGACGACAATGCTACAGTGCTACAGTGATGGCCTATCTAGGTTCTCTCCCAGTGTTCTCTCTTTAATGAGTCTCTCGTTCTCAGCTTGTTCCCCCAAATAAAACTATTTTAATTGGACAATTGTCTCCTGAAATTCTTTTCTGTGAGGACAGAAGACAATCCTGAAAATCTGAGTGAGGTTAGGACTCATTTTCCTTTTCCTATAAAGAGCAATTCCTTGGGACCAGAATGATAGTACAGTGGGTAGGGAGTTTGTCTTGCATGAGGCTGACCTGGGTTTCATCACTGGCACCCATATGGTCCCCCAAGCACCACCAGGAGTAATTTCTGAATGTAGAGCCAGGAGTAACCCCTGAGCATTGCCAGGAGGGGGAATTCATAAAGCACCCCCTGCCCCCCACCCCAAAAAGAGTGTAGTTCCTTACTCTAGTTTAAGCCCATAGTTCTCTAAGAATTTGTGTGATGGAAACCAGCTCCTGCTCCAAGAAAATCAAATAGACCTTGGGTGTAGTTTGATGGCTGCTTAGTGGGAATGGTGGGACATGTGTCTATGCCATGCAGGACCTCTTCGAAGACATTATCAGTTTTAGTCTCTCCAGACATTTCCCTTGAGAGACAGGGACGTACTATTGGAGAGGCTGTAGCTCTCTCTCAAGGCTATTACCTCCCTCCCTCCCCACTTCATGCAAACACCTACATCACAGTGTTGAAAGCCAAGAATCAGGTGTTCTGAATCACTCCATTTCAGAGCCAGAGACAGTTCAGGAGAATGTACGGTGACTTTCTGCATGCTGCTGACCCTAGTTTAATTCCCAGCAACATGTAGGCTTCCTGAGCATGGCAAGGTGCTGGCTTAGTACCGGGAACAGCCCACTAACCTGACTGAAACTCTCAACTCACCCCACCCAATAAGAAAAAGTTCATTTCTTTCAACTTTAGATTTTAAAAATTAGGGTTTTCTAAAGCAATAGTACAGTGGAGAGTGCCCTGGCATTGCTTCACATACGGTCCCCTGAGCAACACTAAAAGTAATCTCTGAACAGATCCAGGAGTAAGCCCTGAGCACTAACAGGTATAACCCCAGGACAAAAAAAAAAAAAAAAAAAAAAAAAGAAGAAGAAGAAGAAGAAGAAAGAAAGAAAAAAAGAAAAAGAAAAAAGAAAAAAATTAGCTCAATGGCTGAAGTGCAAATTTTGCATTCTGGAGACCCTTGTTTATCTTTGGCACCACTTTGGTCTCCAGCACATTACCAAGAATGACCTTGCAGCACAGAGCTGAATGTAATGTAATCGTCTGCTAGTCTGAGCACTGCTGGGTGTGGCCCATAAAACAATCACAAGCTTCTAACCCTCGGGGTAGGGGGGTGAGGGGTAAAAGAATTGTTTGGTCCCTATTTAACACTGAAACAGACCTAAATAATGAGAGTAGAAAAAAAAAGAGATTTTTTACATCACTCTTCCATTGTTCTCACCTTTCCTTTTGCTAAAGCAGGTGCAAACGCTGACAATATTTCAACTATGTTCATTAAAAAAAATAAAACTCTTTTCTCAATGAATAAGGCAAGATAAGTTTAGTCCCCAATAACGTCTACAAGCCTCTTTTTTAACCACAAACCCCATGCACCCCACGCCAGCAGCAGTGATTGGTTTTGTTCTCATTCCTTTCCAGTAATTTCTTAGTTTGTGTTTGGTATTTCAAGGAGGCACCACGCCGACCCTCAAATTTCTGATTCTAGAACTCAGCTTCTATCTCGGTTTCTAGCTACTACCAGATACCTGAAGGAACTGAAAATCAACTATTCTCTGTATCAAGGCAACTGGAACACTTACCTCACCCCAAGCTGAATGCCAAAGATTCTTATCATCACTCCTACAAAGTCAGAAGGGGAGGGTGCGGCCGGTGAACTGGAGTGTGTAAGACAGGATTTCCTACAGATACACTCAGCGTGAATCTTAAAATACCACAGCAATTAGTGGTCCAGTTTCTCCTCCCTGATCCTGGATCTGGGTCTGATCCTGGACCAGTAGCCCATTGATGAAAGGCTGCTTCCAAAGGAGCGAGATTTGCCTTACCTAACTGAGTTCTGACTTGGTATGTCAGATGTGCTTACGGCAATGCTTTTGAAGTGAAGATTTGGAAATCACTTCGTTTTTGATTTGGAAAGGGAGCAAAGTTTTCCCTGAGCAAGATCACACAAGCAGTCTACAAGCATTTAGAGATAAATACTTGCAGTGTGTGGACACACACATACGCACGCAAGCACATGCACACGCACACACACACAGGCTATTTAACTACGTGTAGCATCTTAGCAAGAGAGCACATTCTCTAACCTATTTCTTCAATCTGATTGACCTGTATTTGACTTAGTGACTCTGCTGAACCCTGGGTCTGATATATATATATATATACAAGGACTGACCTAATGTGGTTCTGAACTCTTGGACACAGCCCCACCTTTGTATAGTTGTAAAAAGGCTGAAGGCTGACTACCTTGCGTGTAGAGGGACCCCAGATTACAAGGAAAAGGACTCCCCCAAACCCAGCCATCCAGTCATCCCTGCCAAAGCTCCAGGCACCAAGTGACACTCCCAACCCCTTAGATGAATCTAGTACACGCTGAATACCACAGGTGACCTCAATCAACTCCACATGGTGCAACGAAATCAGCCACTTCCACTCCTGTATAACACAGTGACCGTTGGATAACGCATGTATAATTCAATCAAAATTTGCTAAGCTGGGGACAATTCTATTCTGTAGCAGCAGCTTCCTGGAGTGCTGGAGAAGGGCAAGTCTATAAAACTTCTAAATTGCCTTTAGGACTACCCTTCCCTTTGCAAGTCGAAGCCCTGCTTCTTATCTGACCTTCTGGACCAAATCCTTCCACAGCCACTGAACACCCAAGGCAATCAGAAAGATAGTTTATTGCACCAACTTGACTCATTAGATCAGTCTCAACTTTCTCCTATTAGATGCATAGATGCAATTGTCCCACATGAGATGCTGTACATTCCAGACATTGGAACCCTGTCACAACTACTGTTTTAAAGCCTGTTAAAAAGAGAGCTAGGAGATAAAGACAGAAGCAAGGAGTAGGGGGTTGGTTTGAAGAGATTGTACAGCAGTTAGGGTACTTGACTTGTATGCTGCTGACCAGGTTTGATCCCTGGTTTTCCGTACAGTCCCCTGAGCCTCACCAGGAGTGCAGAGGCAGCAGTAGCCCCTCTTGCTTGAAGTGGCCACAAACCAAACAAACAAACAAACAAACAAAAATGGTGGTGGAAAGGCAATCCGTCTTCAGAGTAAAGCCATATTTAAAAAATGAATAAAGCAAGGCATTGGGATGGGGTTAAATCTTTTCAAAACACTTCATATTATAATTTGAGTGGAAGAAAATATTCAAGAATGGAAAGTATATGATTATGGCACTTAAATCTCTAATTTTTTTCTAGGAGCTATATTTCAGTATATAAACCTGAAAGTACCCAATTATCTTGTCTGTTAGAGTTATTCTCTCTCACTCTCTCTTTCTCTCTCTTTCCCTCCCTCCCTCCCTCTCTCTCTCTCTCTCTCTCTCTCTCCCACACACACACACACACACACACACACACACACACACACACACACACACACCTTCTAAAATAAAATTAGGGTTCCTAATTAGAATCCATACTCAACTCAATTTATGACTCTAGCTCTGAGTCAGATACCAAAAACACCTTTTTGATCTAGCTCCCAGGCACTTGGTATTGATGTGTAATGATGGGCAGCATTACAATGTTCAAGTGATGCATTAATCTTTCTATTCTAATGACTGCACTTAACTGTTTATGGTCAGCAAGGAGTAGCCTAACTTTCACCTTCTGATAAAATAAGTATGGGTGAGATGCTTCTAGTCATGACACCAATGCTTGTGACCTTAAATTAGGTCTAATCTGCTGAGCTTAGGTGCAGTTTACAGCAGTCAGGAGTATATGAGATTCAGATACCCACAGATCCTTTTAATTAGATCAGGGCAGAAAGAGATCTTTTCTCAGCTGACTGAAAGCAACCAGGGTTCAGGAATTAGACGTGTGTTTAAATTACCATATCTCATTTATCAAGGGATCCTTAATAATTTATTGATTATCCTCCTTCTAGTTGTAAGATATTTGCAAAATGACAAACATTTCAATTCTGGATGAGGAAGAGTTGAATGGATTAGTTAGGGCTCGTGGTTTCAAATTGGTTAGGAATGGAAATGGCAGAACACTCATTATCCAAATAGGACACTGTGAGAGTGAAAGGAAGCACTGCTAGTAGTTAGTACAGGCTAATAAACACATTGTGCCATTAAAATCTTCCCATTCAGTTGACTTGGGCAATAAAGGGGATTCACTGACCACATCACAAGAACTCAGTGGGCTTTAAAACCTACCCAGTTTCTATTATGCCACCATTCTGCTTTCTGGGTGGCAACCTTGTCTGAAGACTCTTCCCGTTTGTGGTCATAGACAGACACCAGGAGCAAGGGTAGCAGCACTCGTTTCCTTCGTGTCCAGCAGCAGAGAGAGCACTCTCATCCCAAGCCAACATACTGAGGCCCAGACACATAACTTGCCCACACTATATGGAGAATACAGCCAAGGAAACACGAAGCAGATCCAGGCTGAAAACTCTGGGGCCTTCTTGGAATGCGAGTGGACAGATTTCCCTTTCTGCCAGAAGGCACAGTAGCCCCCACAGACCCTCGGCATTGAAACAACCCAGTTCCACAACTGAACCTCATCAAATCGGCAACCCACCAAATAGTTCCAGCTCAATAGCTCCTAGAGCACACAGCCAGCACCTACAAATTTCATAGTACTGTCAGTGCAGTAGAACCACAGAAAATCTGATGGGAAAGTTGCATAAAAACCTATGAAGGTTAATAAGTGAAAATAAAGGTTCCACTAGCATCAGCCAGCCCAGTGACTCTTCAGAGTATGGCTTTAGTAACATCACCATTGTGAGAGATAACAATTATTGCAAACTGACTTTTATTGATACATTTTTTATATATAACTTAATTTGCCTTTGTCTTGGAACAAATATTATAAAGTAAATCTATTTGTTCCTGCAAGGGCAAGCTTTGGGTGGTGGGTGGGAAATTGGGGACATTAGTAGAGAAAAGGTGACACACTATTGGTGGGATTGGTGATGGAACATTGAATGCCTGAGACAACTGGGTTATGAACAACTTATTTAATCATGATGTTATAATATAAATAAATTAAAAAAAAAAACAGGAAGCCTTGGCAAGTTCTAACACACCATGGCCACCCAATGGAATTATAAGATTAACTCCTGAGCATCTCCAGGTTTGGTCTCCTCCATAAAAAATAAAAAAAGAACTAGGAAAATTTCAAATTAAAATTTGATTTCAAACAATATAATAGAGATAAAAGAAAAGGAAAGGGAAATAAAGTGAATACTGGATAGATACTCAGCAAATATCTGCTTTATTGGAAAATCCCCTGAAATATGATGAAGTGACTTCCTTTATGCAGTGAAACAGGGACTTCCTACGAATGAACTAAGGTCTTATCAAACTTGATAGGGATGTGAACTTGGGGAAGTTGTTTCACTTCAGTCTCATTTCCTCAGTCTGAAGAAATGAGCTAATAATTATAACTGTCTTAGATAGCTATTGTGGGAATAAGTAATATAGGCAAAGTACTTATGACATTGTCTGGAATCTAATTAGTGCTTCATAAATGTTAGCCTCTTTATAATGGTCATTTAAGTGACTCCTGAGAGGAATATACTTCGGAACTTACACACTATTGCTGAGGCATCAACCTTTCTTCAGGGAAATCCATTTACTGGTTGAAAGGAAAATAGAAAGGCAGAAAAAAAGAACCATAGGAAGGGGTGGGGTGAGGTCTCAGAGGGCAGAAAAGAATGACCTCAAATAAGCAGATGAGTAAGTCTGGTTTCTGAAAATATAAAATGGGTCCCGTCCAAGGTGAGTCTGTCATTCTTACGCCTTACAACAGACTCTCTTAGGAGCCTTTTTCAATGTTTCATGGTCAAGAAATTCTCCCTTATATTCAAGATAAATCCCTCTGGTTGTCACATAAGCCCCTTTTATGTCTTCACACGGGATAAAACATGGGTAAAGATTTAACAGACATGGCAAGCTAAGACGGAGCTTTAGCGATGTTGCAGGGGAAAGTGACAAGGCTTAGTGACATCCATTTCTTAGTGACAGGAGAAAAGGGTAGTGTCAGATGCAGACCTGTGATAATGTGCATGATAAAGGAGGGAGACAATAGTATCTCTGAGAAAGAGCAGGGGAAGAGGTTGGTCTGCTTGATAAGGAGTTGGATTATAAATTTAAGGTAGTAGTATTATCAGAGCTTTGGTTAATAAAATCAAAATGATGCCAGAATAGTAAAGAAGACATTTTCCTCTAAATCTGTCTTATGTTAGAAAAGTAGGCAGTTAAAAAGGGAGGAGAGAAAAAAATGGTGATACAATGAGAATTTTAAGCAACCTGGACACATTCTAGCCAGGTTTGCTCATTAGAAAATCATTTAAAAATAGATATTATAGGAGCCTGAGAGATAGTACAATGGGTAGGGTACTTATCTTGCATGCAGCCCTGGCATCCCATACAGTTCCAGAGCACCACCAGCAATTATTCCTAGGTGCAGAGCCAAGAGTGACTACTAAGTATCAAATCAAGAAAAATACAAATTCCGGGGCTGGAGCGATAGCACAGCGGGTAGGGTGTTTGCCTTGCATGCGGCTGACCCTGTTTTGATTCCCAGCATCCCACATGGTCCCCTGAGCACCGCCAGGAGTAATTCCTGAGTGCAGAACCAGGAGTAACCCCTGTGCAACGCCAGGAGTGACCCCCCCCAAAAAAACAAACAAAAAAAGGAAATAAACAAACCCCAAAATTAATATTATCAAGTGCTACTTTTGGTAAGAGGGATCACAAGGTGGTGGTAGTAGAATAATAGTTGATTTTTCTTTATCGTCCAGGGACTTTGGGTGAAAGTGGTACGTTTTAGCCCCAGCTGTCAATCAAGTGAGACTTCTGCCTTAGAGGTAGAACTAACCATTTACAATACCCACACATACTCATGCTTTCTTTTTCATTTCGGTTTTTCTGAGTCCCCCTATATATTCTCTGGCAGACTAGCCTCTGATATTAATTAAGAAATTATGTTTTTTGGAGAATGATTCCAACTCAAGTCAAACTATGTTTTATTCAAATCTGGGTTGTTTATTAATATAACTGGGTACATGTAATTGCTTCAGAAATTAAATACCTTTTAATTATAAAATGTTTTCTGAAGTTTTATAACTTACATTTAACTTGCTAAACACATAGCACTTGGTAATAATTTTGCATTGAAAATAAAAAAGAATAAGTTTCTGCCTCTGAAGATTGTTCTTTGATTTTGGAAGAGAAGTAACTCCTTGTATCTTTGTAGAAAATTGGAACTGCAATGAGGATCATATCCCAGAAAAAAGAATGACTGTGAAAAATAATTTGGGAGACTGGAGTGATTGTACAGGAGTTATGGCACTGCCTTGCATACAGTTGACCCCACTTTGATACCAGCAGCATATACGAATATCAGGAGAGATTCTACCAGGAGAGCACCACCAGGAGAGAACACAGCCAACTATGACCCCTAAACAACCTTTTAAAAATTTTGGTTTTGTTTTTTTAAATTTTATTTATCTCAGTTTATTTTTCTTTCTTTCCTTTTTGGGGAGCTAGGGAGGCATGCTTGGTCAAATTCAGGACTTAACTCCTGTCTATGTTCAGGGCTCACTACTGATAGTTCTTGGGATGGGGGGGGGGGGTTCATATGTGATGCCAGGGGTAGAACCCAGGTTGGCCATATGCAAAGCAAGCAATCTACCCTCTGTACTATCTCCTCACCTTCCTCCCAGTCTTCTTTGCTTGTGTCACCAACTAAGGATTTTTCCAGAGTATGTAGCTATCTCCATAATCAAACTGATGGGAAATATGCTTTTTCACTAAATGCAGTTGATTTAAAAAAATAATTGCAAATAAACAAATGAATCTGTTTTACATGAGAAATCATTTCAGAATTCTAAATTTGTTCATAAGCAACACCAGAATATTATGGGTGTCAATATGGGCACTATAAAGTTGTATTTTATATTTCAAAACATAGCCAAGCAATTTATTAATATGTTTAAGAATTTAATTCTTACTTAACCACTTGACCTACTACTGTCCGCTAGTCTCAATTACTTAACAACTTAAACTGACACTTAATAAGTATGTAAATGGAAAGCACCCTCACGTAATACAGGTACCTTCCTAAGTGCCAATTATATGCCTCAACATTCCCTTCAATTTGAATGTGTTAGTAAGAATCTAATTACACTGGTTTATAGCTGATGGAATTACAGAAGGAAAGATTTCTCTCCTACATACTTATTAGACCTCAACAAGTGTTCCTTTGCAATCTGTTGCTATTCAATTACCAAGTAATAACTGTCTTAATGAATCTAATTGAAATGCTTATTTCAGACTCCTATCACACACAAAAAGGAGGCTTCACTTGGAGTGCTTCCCCTGACTGGAACCTGACTAGTTTGTTTATCTGCAAGTGACTTCAATGGGAGGAATGTCCCATTTGTGAAAGCACTACAGTGTCAAGGGCATTCACTTCTCTTCGTTTCTCCAGCATAAAACCTAAGGCTCCTACAAGAATTGTGCCAGAGAGATAGTACGGGTAAGGCAGTTACTTTGCATGCCACCAACTAGGTCTCCATCTCTGGCACCCCAGATGGTCTCCCAAGACTACCAGGACTAATACTTGAGTGCAGAGCTGGGAGTCAGCCCGACCACAACTGGGTGTGGCTCAAAAACAGCAAAATAAAACCATTAAGAAATGTGTAGCTCAACCCTTCAAGATCATGCAGGTTACATGCTCCCTTTAGATTGAGAAACTTTATTAAACATTACTCCCTAAGATAAAATAATGAACATTAAAATATCAGTAACGCATCTAGGACAGGGATTGTCCTAGTATTGCCTTAGTAAACAGGAGTACCTCAGAAACTGAAAAGGAATACATGCCATTATTGTACCATCTTTTTTCTTTTTTTGGCCTCATCCAGCAATGCTCAGGGGTTGCTCCTGGCTCTGTGCTCAAGTCATGGAGGGCTTGGGGGAGCAGCATAGGAGATGCCCGGGATTGAGGCCAGGTCGGCCAACTGCAAGGCAAGTGCCCTACCTGCTGTCCTACTGCCTTTGGTCCCTTACAAAGATATTTATGATTGAGTTTGAGCCATTAAACATTGCCATGTAATCCCATCAACAGCCAACATCCAGAGACTATAAAATCAAGCTCCCAGAGGAGAGTGACGCAGAGTCTCTTGCCCCTGCACCTGGCTGTCTTCACTGGGGCCACTTGGAGGGGGTGTGTTGAGTTTCCCTCCCTGCCCTGAGCAGAGCCCTGGCAGCTGAAGACCTCCGGAACTCAGTCACAGCCATGCTCAAGGCTCCTCTCCACACGTTTGGATGAGCCTCATGCATAAAGGAACCGGCAGAGGAATCCAGGTGTGTGGGACCCGAGGCTGAGATCTCCAAGCCTGCTCGGATCAGGACTGAGCCTCTTCCGCCCATATCCCCCATTTTCCAGTAGCACACCCAGAAACTGCACCCCTCCTCCCCCGCCCCCCAGCACCATGTAATAACATCAACGGCCAACATCCAGAGACTATAAAAAAAAAAACAACAAGCTCCCAGAAGACATCTTATAGCCTAGTTCTCCCTCTCAGAGTGCCTGACAAGCTACCCAGAGTTTCCTGCCTGCATGGGAGAGCCTGGCAAGCTCCCTGTAGCATATTCATATACCAAACCCAGTAACAATGATGGGTCTCATTCCCCTAACCCTGAAAGAGCCTCCAATGTGGCACCCTTGAGAAGGATGAGTAAAGAGAAGCTTCTAAAATCTCAGGGCTAGGATGAAAGGAGACGTTACTGAGATCGCTCAAGAAAATTGAAGATCAAAGGGATGATGATGATGATAATGATAATGATGATGATGATGATGATGATTGTACCATTTTGCAATGAGGAAACTGAGAATCTTTTTTTTTTCTTTTTGAGTCACACCCGGCGATAACCCAGGTTACTCCTGGGTCTGCACTCAGGAATTACTCCTGGTGTTGCTCGGTGGACCCCATGGGATGCTGGGAATTGAACCCAGGTCGGCCGCTGCAAGGAAAACGCCCTACCCGCTGTGCTATCACTACAGCCCCAAGGATTGTTTGTTTTTTGGAGAAGGGCAAATGACATTCTATGAACTAGCAAAAGGCATGGGCTGGAGTGATAGCACAGCAGGTAGGGCATTTGCCTTGCACGCGAACGACCCACGTTCGATTCCTCCTCCCCTCTTGAAAAGCCGGGCAAGCTACCGAGAGTATCCCGCCCGCACAGCAGAGCCTGGCAAGCTACCCGAGGCATATTCAATATGCCAAAAACAGTAACAACAAAGTCTCACAATGATGGCATTACTGGTGCCCACTCAAGCAAATCGATCAGCAACGGGATGACAGTGACAGTGACAGAGGCTGGGGGACAATCCCAGGTCAACTGTCTTCCGCTGCATAAACTCACAAGAGTTGGAATGAATGTTAGAGCTTAGCTGATGTTACTTTGTAGAAATCAAAGTTTCAAACTCAGTAAAGAAGGAACCAGATGCTGAGCTCTAGGCCTGTGCACTTTGATAGAAGCCATCTGCATTGTTTAAAAATAAGACAAATAGTTACAGAGCCAAAAAACCAAAACCCCTTTAATTAGACAGTCAATGTAACACTCCCCCCTTCCTCCCTCCTCCTATCTGTGACTTTTGGTTGAATCAGCAACAGCAGTCATAAAACTCATTCATCTTAAGGTGATGATAGAGTTTGTTTGAAATAGCCTACAAGAGGCACGAGGAGAGCCCAAAACAAACTGCTGTGCTTATTTTCTTAAAACATATATTTGCATTGTATTGGCCCAAAGACAAAAGCAAACTTCTTCCAAGGAACTGGCACATCAGATTGACAATTTTTACACCAATTCTGTAGGGCTTTCCTGTGCAAACTGGCCTGGCCACAGAGCTGGAGGCACTCAGTAAGTCTAGAGTCCTGTGAACTATTCTGTGAGCCTCATCAGAAGGTGATACTGCTCAGCTTGTGCCCACAGTCCGTGTGATGGAAGGTACCATGCTGCAGCTTTGGAACATGCACTGCAAGGATTTCTTTTTCCAAAAATGTTGTCAAGGTTAAGGGGCAGTTCAGCAATTATAGGAATTCCTGGTGAAACAGTGGCTTTGGAATTGAGAGAGAGAGAGATAGAGAGAGAGAGAGAGAGAGAGAGAGAGAGAGAGAGAGAGAGATGAGATGAGAAAAATGAGATAAAGTGCTGGAGAGACAGCACAAAGGATAAATAGCGCAGAGGCCAAATCCAGTTGATCCCCAGTACCACATATGGTCCCCCAAGCACCACTAGGAGTGATCCTTGAGCACAGAGCCAGGAATATTCCCTGAGAACCACTGAGTTTGGCTCCAAAACCAGAAGAGAGAAAGAGATATCTCATTTATCTCATCTTTCTCTTTTAAGGAAGAGAGAGATGAGATAAATGAGATACATCTCTCTCTCTTTCTTACTAAATTGGTAAGAAAGAAAGAGGGAGAGAGAGAAATGAGGTGAGGTTATGGAGATACCTCAAACAGCATGCATGCTTTGTGTGTGAAGCCCTGAATTTGATCCCTGACCCTGCCTCCTTACATCTCCAGTACCACTGGCTGTAGCCTGGAGACCCCCCAGCATCCCCGAGCTCTGCCAGTAATCATCCTAGGCCCTGGCCACTGCTTAGTTTGACTCCTATAAAAATAATCTGTCCAGAATAAGAACAACAGTTTGTGTATGCTATCTCACTTTGCTGAAGCATCTGTCACCTTATGACTTACTTAGACATAGTTCTTATTTCTAACAGTTAGTTCATACCAATGGTGATTGGCATTATTGCCCAAACTAATTATGAAGTCACTGAAAAAGATGGGAAGTCCCACATGGTCATCTATGCCACTTCTCTCTCTCTCTCTCTCTCTCTCTCTCTCTCTCTCTCTCTCTCTCTCTCTCTCTCTCTCTCCTCTTCTGGTTTTTGGGCCAGAATCAATGGTTCTCAGGGAATATTCCTGGCTCTGTGCTCAGGATCACTCCTAGTGGTGTTTGGGGGACCATATGTGGTGCTGGGGGGATCAACTGGGCTTGGCCTCTGTGCTATTTACCCTTCGTGCTATCTCTCCAGCCCTTTTATCTCATTTTAAACTATAACATTTTCCTCTAAACATCCATTTCAGCCATGTCAGTAAAGAGGGCTTACAACGGCCTTTGCCTTCACTCAGGAACAGTTGTTAAAAAGGGATGGGTCCTTTTATCTACCCAGCTAACACAGAGATAAAATTATGGAGGGCAATAACTTGTTTTCTTTGGAAAAAAATAACGCAGAAAGTTGCTATTTATCCCTGTGGAGGAAGCCTTGAGTTCAGCTGGCCAACCAAATGATTTTTGAGTTTCATTAATGTGCCAAGCACTGTATTAGGGTCCCTGGCCAAGAACTTATCACCTAGAGAACTACAGCCTATCTAGCTTTGAAAAATTCCCAGTAATGTCCTTATAGTGACAGCCAGGGGAAATTTGCAGTGATGAACAGGGAACCCATAGTAGAGAAATAAGTTTTCCTTTAATCCTGTTCTTCCTGAATGGAAAAAAGCCCAGAACAGAACAAGGGGTCATGCAGAATACAACATTCAGAGCCCAAGTTTATGCAATGAGTGGCTTATAGAACACAAATAAAAATTACCAAGAATTCTTTGAGGTGATGGCAAGCTACCCGTGGCATATTCGATATGCCAAAAACAGTAACAACAAGTCTCACATTGGAGACAGTACTGGTGTCCGCTCGAGCAAATCGATGAACAATGGGAAGACAGGACAGACAGACAGTGCTAATTTTTTTTTGGAAATGACTATGTATAGAGGGATCATATAAATTTAAAATACTCTCATTTGAAATTTAAAATGTTTTTAAAATATGAAATTGTGTAGGTGTATCCTAAAGCAACAAGCAGTAAATTAAGTAGAATATATGGAAATTATTTTCCACCAGGGAATACAAGAGATTTATATTATTTGCAGAAAATATGCTACATGCCATGTTCTCATTTGATTATATTTTTTAGTGTGTCAGTTATTGGTTTTGAATCTTCATATGAATTATTTCCAAAATAATGACAATTTTAACTTTCTTGCTTTCAGATAGGTTTGCAGCTTGTTTTTTTGTTTTGTTTTGTTTTGTTTTACATTATTCCATGAGATACCGGAGGACCCCACTATAATGCAATCCAGTCTGCAGAGTAATTTCTCCCAGTTTGTACGTGCAGCCCACACGCTCTTCTTTTGTTAGAGGCCACAAGCTGCTCAGAGTGTAGCTTTAATCCTGGAAAATTTCACTTTGCCTCTTCTCTCCCCTCTCTAACTCCATCCTTCTTGGCTCTTTAATCTTCCTCATAAAACATCGAAATCTATTTTGGCACTCCCTCTATTTTGTTCAAAGAGTTATGGAGTTAATGACCTAACTCTGGACTGGAGGATCTTGATGCAAATGGAAAGGAAATGAATCCAGGCTATTCTTGGAGATCCACCTGAAGAGGAGGCTCCCTGGACTAAAGGAGGAGAGCTTCTTTTATTTATTTAATACACACCTACTATTAATATATTCCAGAGGGCAAATCTGAGAAAGGCCTACCTCCCATTCTGGCTGGATAACAGAGGACACATTCTGATTGGATAATACAAGTAGAGAACATCTGATAACAACATTGTTATCAGCGAGGATTGGGGGATTGGAGGTAATAGTTAGACTCAGGCAGGTTGAAGCCTCCTGTCAAAAAGAATACTTTTTCTCATCATGAACAGCTTTCTCAGTGTTTCTCTCACAGTGATTCAGTAAAAACTATATATATGTATATATATATATATATATATATAAGAAAAACTATGAGTTTTGTAACTAAGACCTTACAAACTAAGTAACTTTAGACATATTACTGCAGTTTACTGAATCTCTCATGTTAAATTTGATTAAAAGTACTCTGCTCTTGTTTAGCATAAGAACAATGGAGAGGAAAATGTATAGAAAGCAATCCAACCAATAGTAGCTGTTCATTATTGTTACTGACAAAATTTTGTATGTATTAGGGTTTTAGGAAGACACAGACAACACTTAAATGAGAACAATCTGAGTCAATTAAGCATACAGCTGTGGCTGGATGTAGACAAAGTACATTGTCTGAGATATAGTAAGAACAGATGGCAATTATCAACTGAACCCCAAAGGAAGAATAAAGAGTGTTCATGGCTATTCCAGGCTGGGAATGCTATATGGAACAGATCCACCTAAACTTTCCGTCTCTTGACCTTGAGATGTTAGAGAGTCTGTTAGGTTCAGAATTTGATAAAGCATGAAAATGTACTGGATATGGAATCTACCACCAGTAGACTTATTGTATAGAGTGGACAAGGACATATAAGCATGAAGTTTGACTTCAGTTGTATACACTAAGGGATTTAATGACTAAGGCCTTCTTAGGGGTCAGATTGCTTCCAGATGACATATCAGAATACGTGCCATAGAGGAACTATGTTTGCAGTGGGCCTTATGAGTGAGGCAGGTTTCAGATGTAGCCGTGAAAGTTGTCAGAACTCAGCACATTTCATCTGACTGGAGCTTCTGGCACCTGAAGGGAACTTAGATGTTATCATTTCTGTAAAACTGTCCATCTTCCCCCTCCTGCTCTTTTCCTTTCCTTTTTTGTTCCGATAGCACAGCGGGGAGGGCATTTACTTTGCATGCGACTGACCCGGGTTCAATTCCTCTGTCCCTCTCGGAGAGACCGGCAAGCTACTGAGAGTATCCCACCCACACGGCAGAGCCTGGCCAAGCTACCCGTGGCATATTCGATATGCCAAAAACAGTAACAACAAGTCTTACAATGGAGACGTTACTGGTGTCCACTCGAGCAAATCGATGAACAACAGGATGACAGTGCTACCTTTTCTCTGTCTCTTTCACAGTTCCTCATTTTCCTTTCCTAGCTGTCCTTGTCTGTGAGAGGAAGATTGGGCAGAAAATGGGAAATGGAGCTCTGTGGGATGTTCAGAAAGCTCCAATTCAGTTCTGCTCCATTCCTTGATAGGAATGGCAATGGCAGAGAAAGGGAACCAAATGATTACCACCAACACTCTCCAGTGAAGGGTATTTACTTTAATTCTTGGACTCACTTCTTTTTCTTCCATTTTTCACAAACCTAAAGCACAAAGATTGGACGACTAGAAGTAGATTTTAGAAAATATTAGCTTGTCCTTTGTCCCTCAGTCTGCTACTACCAGCTGCAGAAAGAAAAAAAAAAAGAGGATTAATTTCACACTCCACTGAGGTCACAGCAGGCTTGTACTTGTATTGGGTTAAGTCAGGTCCTTTCTCTTTGGCTCAGGGGAATCAGCACTTTCCAACATGCAGGACCATTATCCAGTCCACAGGCCTTTCTACACAGGACAGCATTCCTCAAGGAAAGATGAATAAATTGCCCTGGATCCTTTTGTGTTTCTGGTATTTGCTGCTGTTTTTTATCACCTAAGCCCAGTTAAAGTGGAATTTAAGCTCAGAGCATTCCCATTGTTTTTTCTAGGTGATTTCATACCACTCAGCAGTCAACGAGGTAAATGTAAACTGAATGAATGAACATTTGCAAAAGGGTATCTGAGCTGGGAAGCGATGGTAATTATCACACCTTGTGCCCTCCATTTGCCTTTATTATCTTTCTTCCTCCCTCCAGTAAACTTTTACCCCACTGGGGGAGAAATAAGATTGTGTTCATCTTTGAATTGCCAGCAACTAGAAGACTATGGATGGCCCATAATAGGCCCTCAATGCATACTTATTTGAATGAATGATTAACTAAATTATGGAGTGAGCAATTTTGGCTTTAAAGCACAATATTGGAAAGTGATGATAGATAATGAAGTCCCTTAACACTGAGGGCATTTGGGGAAGGGACTTGTATATAAGACAAAGTTTGGGCTTTACTACTTATTTGTTATTTATTTCCTATGGGGTATTATTTTGTTCCATAAACAATCGGGGAGTGATTTAGTAACCAAGCCTGTTTTAGAGTGATCCTCCTGCTGGTTATGGTGATAAGTCTGATGTACATGGACTTTTGGGACCATGGAAACTTCAGTAAACAAAGGACTTTTTTTTTTAAGGCACCATGATTTACAAAAGTATTCGTGATTAAGTTTCAACCATATAACATTTATTTTTATTTATTTACTTATTTTGCTTTTTTGGGTCACATCCAGAGATGCACAGGGGTTACTCCTGGTTCATGTACCCAGGAATTACTCCTGGCAGTGCTTGGAGGACCATATGGGATGTTGGGAATTGAACCTGGGTCAACCGCGTGCAAGGCAAATACCCTACCCTCTGTGCTATCACTCCAGCCCAGAATTTTTTTATTAATTTATTTGTTTTTAATTAGTGAATCACCGTGAGGGTGCAGTTACAGATTTATACATTTTTGTGCTCATGTTTCCCTCATACAAAGTTCAAGAACCCATCCCTTCACCAGTGCCCATTCTCCACCACCAGTAAACCCAGCACCCCTGCCACCCTCCCCAATCCCATCTCCCCCCACCCCACCCTGCCACTGTGGCAGGGTATTCCCTTTTGTTCTCTCTCTCTCTAATTAGGTGTTGTGGTTTTCAATAAAGGTGTTGAGTGGCCATTGTGTTCAGTCTCTAGTATACAGTCAGCACGCATCATCCTTCCCCCGCATGGCCTCCGACCACATTTTACTTGGTGTTCCCATCTCTGAGTTGCCCTCTCCCCAGAATGTGAGGCCAGACTCCAAGCCATGGAGTCAACCTCCTGGTACTTATTTCTACAGTTCTTTGGTGTTAGTCTCCTACTCTGTTATTCTATATTCCACAGATGAGTGCAATCTTTCTATGTCTGTCTCTCTCTTTCTGACTCATTTCACTTAGCATGATACTTTCCATGCTGATCCACTTATATGCAAAATTCATGACCTCCTTTTTTCTAACGGCTGCATAGTATTCCATTGTATAGATGTACCAAAGTTTCTTCAACCAGTCATCTGTTCTAGGGCACTCAGGTTTTTTCCAGATTCTGGCTATTGTAAACAGTGCTGCGATGAACATATAAGTGCAGATGTCATTTCGACTATACTTTTTTGCTTCTCTGGGATATATTCCCAGCAGTGGTATTGCTGGGTCAAATGGGAGCTCAATTTCTAATTTCTTGAGAATTGTCCATATTGTTTTCCAAAAGGGCCAAACCAGTCGGCATTCCCACCAGTAGTGTAGAAGGGTCCCTTTCTCCCCACATCCTCTCCAACAGTGGTTGCTTTTGTTCTTTTGGATGTGTGCTAGTCTCTGTGGTGTGAGGTGGTATCTCATGGTTGTTTTGATCTGCATCTCCCTGATGATTAGTGATGTAGAGCACTTTTTCATGTGTCTTTTGGCCATTTGTATCTCTTCCTTGGGAAAGTTTCTGTTCATTTCTTCGCCCCATTTTCTGATGGGGTTGGATGTTTTCTTCTTGTAGAGTTCAACCAGTGCTTTATATACCATTGATATCAACCCCTTATCTGATGGGTATTGTGTAAATATCCTTTCACATTCTGTAGATTGTCTTTGTATTCTAGTCACTGTATCTTTTGCGGTGCAGAAGCTTTTTAGTTTAATATAGTCCCATTTGTTGACCTCTGTTTCCACTTGGTTGGCCAGTTGCATGTCATCTTTGAAGATACCTTTATCTTCAATATCGTGGATATTGAAGGTCGAGGTCTAAGCCCATTCTTTTGCATGTGGTTGTCCAGTTGTGCCAGCACCATTTGTTAAAGAGGCTTTCCTTGCTCCACGTCACATCTCTTGCTCCCTTATCAAAGATTAGATAATCATACATTTGGGGTTGTGCGTAGTGATACTCCACCCTGTTCCATTGGTCTGCGTCCAGCCCAGAATTTTAAAAAACTTTTTAAAAAATGTTTTTAAATCTAGGGGCTGGAGCAATAGCACAGCTTTTAGGGCATTTGCCTTGCAGGCAGCCAACCCAGGTTCGATTTCCAGCATCCCATGTGGTCCCCTGAGCACCGTCAAGAGTGATTCCTGAGTGCAGAGCCAGGAGTAACCCTTGTGCATTCACCAAGTGTGACCCAAAAAGAAAAAAAAAAAATTTAAATCTAAAAAAGAATTTTTGATTCCTGTGATCCTTTAAATATTGTACATCAAACTGTATGATCTTATTGTCACCTCAAGATTTGAAAAGTCAAATTTGTAGATATAATTAGTTTGTCTAGATCATCTGAGTAGATGGCATCTGATGGTCACACTTTTGCATACTGTTCTGGACGAGACCTAAAATGCATTGGACTATAGCTGAGAATAATTTAGGTCTAAGTGCTTGTGTTTTTTCTATCTCAAAAATCTATCAAAACCTTTATTGTAAACCACAACAGCTAATTAGAGAGAGAGAACAGAAGGGAATGCCTTGCCACAGTGGCAGGGTGGGATGCGGGGGAGATGGGATTGGGGAGGGTGGGAGGGACGCTGGGTTTACGGGTGGTGGAGAATGGGCACTGGTGAAGGGATGGGTTCCCGAACTTTGTATGAGGGAAGTATAAGCACAAAAGTGTATAAATCTGTAACTGTACCCTCACGGTGATTCTCTAATTAAAAATAAATAAATTAAAAAAAAATTCAAATAAATAAATACATTATTCTCAACCAAAAAAAAATCTATCAAAACCTCTTGTTAACATACCATAATAAATATTGATTACTCACCAGGAAATACTATGTATGGTTACAATTTTTTTCTAGATACATCAAGTTTCGCCCTTACAGTTGAGTTTTGCCCTTTCTTTCTGAAGCTGAGCTGGCCTTATACATTGCTTTGACCACAATGAAGTGGCAATTTTGTGATTTCCATGTCTCTACTGAAGAAGATTTGGACTTTCTCCTCACACTCTCCTGGAACTGTATGCCTTGTTTCTGTTTTGTTTGCATTTGTTTTTAAGTTATACTGGGCTGTAGTCAGATTTGACTCATGACTTTGTACTCAGGAATCACAGCTGGTGGTGCTCAAGGGACCCCATGAGGCACTGGGAATCAAACCTGGGTCATAGCATGCAAGACAAGAGCCCTAACCATTGTTCTATTTATCTGGCTCCGAAAACTGTATACCTTGAAGTAAACATAGAATATTCTCCAATGATGTGTATATCTCTGTGTGTGTGTGTGTGTGTGTGAGAGAGAGACAGAGAGAGAGAGAGAGAGAGAGAGAGAGAGAGAGAGAGAGAGAGAGAGAAGGGGGGGAATATTTCAGTATATGCAAAAAGATAAAAAGGAATAAAAACAAAAATATCACAATAGAGTCCCAGATATCTCAGATATCCTTGTTGAGTCCCAAGATATGTAAAGCCATCAGGACTGGCCAGCTTCATAGCCAGGGCTACCTGAGTCTGTTCATCACCAGGTTGAACAGAATTGAGCTATCCTAACTGTTCTCTGCCCAAACAACAAGCAAGAGAATTTTGAGAAAATAAAAACTATTTTTTAAATTTAAGGATTCGGGCAGGTTGAGGAGGGGGCGTTGGAGGAACAATTGATTAATAGAATTTGAAGAATCTCACCCTTTCCGTTAACCTGGAATTCAATCAAATATCAATGTCCTGAGTCTTTTGACTTTAGTTCCATGGGCCTGATATGATCATTTGAATGCTGAAGTGAGCATGTAAAAAGCAGTACTCTACTTTTCTCTGGCTGGCATCAGAAGGGAAAGTCAGAGGGAGTCAAAGAGTGGGAAGGATTTGTTGGACCTCTGTTTGCTTACAGACGGATGGAGCCATATGACAAAAGTGACTGGCACCTCTGCTGAGAATGCAGCACCCCCTTTCTGATTGCCATGATTCAGTGATGTAACCATAAGGTACCAAAAAGCTTGAAAGAGTTGAAGGCAGATTCATTTGTGTAAGCCTTCACATTGAGAGCAAGTCACATTCAGTCAAGATCTTCCTTCCATCCTCATGAGATTCTGAGCAGAGAATTCGGTCCAGCTTACCCACATCTTTAAGCCTACATTAAGGTGGGTTTGTACTAATTTATTATACAGCAATGAAAAACAAGTACAAGTAGCTTACTTCATAGTAAGATGAATGCACATAGTAGCTTTTTAAAAAAAATAACTGAAATAACACAATATGAAGCAAAGAATTTGTTTTGGCTGCAGTTCAGAATTTGGCGGAGAGCACTTTAAATATACCAAGGACTGCTCCACCTCCAACCCCCTGTGATGATGATTTAATTGTTCTGGGATGTGGCCCAGACATTGGTATTTTTAAAAAGCTCCCCAGGTGATCTTAATATCCAGCTGGAATTGAAAACCACTAAGAAAAGAACAAATTATAATATGGGCAGGTAGACAGATGAGAGAGATGAAAAGATTTCCACCACATCATCCCTCTCCTGTCAGAAAACTATCAGTAACCAGCTAGACTATGTGTTTTGTACTTCTGGTATGAGTTGATTGTCCACCATGAGAATGTGTTGGTTTCCCACCACCAACACCACACACACACACACACACACACACACAAACTGCATTTCTCAGATAGCAGCGGAGCGTTCTACCTGGAGATAGCATCAGATCCCATAGGTTAGGACTTAAGGGCTCTGCTCACTGTTTATCTTGCCAGTAGCAAGTCCTAGAGGTCACCAGGCTTCTGACTGATGTTATAGATCTGAAGTATCAACAACTTCCTCCTTGGATTTGATAAGTTTGCTACAGCAGCTCATAGAACTCAAATGTTTTGCTTGCTGATATCATTTTCCTTTAAAAGTGTATTAATTTATAATTTAGGAATACCTAAGGGAGTAGATCTCTAAAACTAGCTGTGGTAAAAGTACCAGCACATCCCTATATCACAGTGCACCACTCTCCCCAAATCTCTAAGAATTCACTAACCTGTAAACAATCTCAACTCTGACTTTCTGGAGGTTTTTGGACACATCATCCCACAACCCTGGTTGACTACATTGTTGGTCATTGATGATCAGTGTCAATCTCTAGCCCTTTGCCCCTCTCCAGAAGGGTGAGTATGAGTGAGGGGGAAGTGCAGTGGAGTAATTGAAAGTTTTAACCCTTAAATACAGTGTGGTTTCATTGGCAACCAGACCCCATGTTTAGGGGCTTTCTAGTCATTGTATTGATATAACAAAGACACCTCTCTCATTCTCCTCACAGCAACTCTCAATTTTTAGGAGCACCCTGCCAGAAACTGTACAAAGAACAAATATACATTTTGTATAAATTATAATATCATAGTGGTTCTGTGAGTTAGGGAGTTTCCATCTGAAGATATTCAGTATCCGGGGTCAGAGAGCTAATACTTGGATTAAGTGCTTACACAGTCGTTCTCTCATTCCACTGGGAATAACTCCTGAGCACAGAACTGGGAGTAACCTCTAAATACCATTGGACATAATACAAATACCAAAAAAAGATTTTAGGGAATAGAGAGATATTAGAGTAGGTAAAGTGCTTATCTTGCATTCAGCTAACTAAGTTTCAGTACTTGGCTCTGAACTTGCTCTCCCACATCACACCAGGAATAATCCCTGAGCACAAGGCCAGGAATAAGCCCTAAATGCAGAGAGTTGCACAGCTGGGTGTGGCACCAAAACCAAAACCATACAAATATCTAAACAGCATGGGAAAACTTTAATGCATCTTATTAGAAAACCTAGACATAGGAACTTCAAAGTTGTTTACTTCCCTGGCTTTTTATATTGCCACCAAGCACTTGGGGGTTTTCCATCCCAGTCAGCCCACCCCAGCCAGCCCATTTCTGGCATCAAAGAGGCAGTTGGGCTTGGTTGTAGTCACCTAGTCCTGACACAGTAGAGCCACTCAGAGTTTCTCCTCACATACTCTTTTGATATTAGGGCAGGAAACTTTCCTCAGAGACTTTCCAGACTTTCACTCAACTACACCAGACAAAAATTGGGTTATATTTCCATGTCCTCATTGTAAGAGATTGACAAAGAAGCAGGCTGTCTTTCAGCCTCTCTAGTGGGAGATGGATTCTCGAAGCAAATCAGAAGTAGAGAAAGTCAAGCAGATGATTAGTGAGTAGACTACCAACAACGTGAATTCTTTCATGCATCGTATAAGACACATTTATGTGCATACATATAAACATGCATATGTGAATGTAGTTGTATCATTGCTATGATTTTCTCTCCCTATATTCGGTTATTATTCTGGTCTGACAACTAGACTGTACCCAAATAGCATTTACTCTGTCACTCTCACTCTCATCCTATTGCTCATCGATTTGCTTGAGCGGGCACTAGTAACGTCTCCATCATGAAACTTGTTGTTACTGTTTTTGGCATATCAAATACTCCACGGGTAGCTTGCCAGGCTCTGCCATGCAGGCGAGATACTCTCAGTAGCTTGCCGGGCTCTCCAAGTTGGGCAGAGGAATCAAACCTGGGTCTGCTGCGTGCAAGGCAAACACCCTACCCGCTGCGCTTTCGCTCCAGCCCAGCATTTACTCACAGTTGGCATTTGATATTCAGTGATTTTTTCAAATATTTTAAATCATTAAAATATATATGTAGCACTGTAACACTGTTGTCCCGTTGTTCATTGATTTGCTCAAAGCGGGCACCAGTAATGTCTCCATTGTGAGACTAGTTGTTACTGTTTTTGTCATATTGAATATGACATGGATAGCTTGCCAGGCTCTACTGTGCGGGCGGGATGCTCTCGGTAGCTTGCCGGGCTCTCTGAGAGGGATGGAGGAATCGAACCTGGGTTGGCTGCATGCAAGACAAACACCCTATTGCTCCAGTCCTATATTTTTTCTCATCTAATATATATATATATGTGTGTATATATGTATATATATATGCTTATGGGATAGTGGGGGTCATTGTTTATTTACCAAAATAGTAGTATATTTTGCCAATTATTTCAAGTTAACTGTTGGATATCATTGGTTTGTCCTTTTTCCCTTGCCACAGAGTTTGGGCTTATCTGGTAATAATCTCTAAATAATTCTAGACTACATTGGTATGTCCTGCTCCCCTTGCCACTAGGAGCTTAGGTATATCAGTCACACCCATCAAAGTGCTCCCTAGTCACTTCCATTCCTTTGTTTATTTGTAACCACTTCAAACAGTTTATCGGCTCTTCCCCTAATCAAATTCTGTTAATTTGTAAGGTCAGACCTTGCTAGGACAGTGAACTTGCATTGTAAGTTAAGATTGTCTTTCTCCTCTCTTATGTCTTTTGAATAGTTTACTTTAAAACAGTATCCTTTTTGTATGGACAAAGAAAGACAGTTGTTAATGTGCTTTGGTAACATGGGATTTAATTGGCTTCAAATATTATTCACTCCCGGGCATCTGCTTTCTCGACTTAAGCCTCAGCTGCCCTTACTTCCTAGCACCCCCAAAAGCAGGGTCCCGACGAGGGACGGGATGGACCCAGGGCAAGCGGTGAGTTATGTGCTACCCTGGCATCGAGATGGGCCTGGCCAAAGCGCCTAATGCTTAACTATATGTTAAGAGTTTGGTCATGGACATGTCATGTCATGATCCAAAAACAACAACGAGACTAGGACCCTGCTAGGGATAGGAAAGACTAATCTGGCCTGAGCACTGTAGTCTGAGATCGAGATGACCTCAGGAGAGCAATTCTATAAGCTTAATGCATCTCTTGCTATGTCCATACAAAATGATTAATAATATGAATACTTATATGTTAGTTGGACAAGGAGAAGAGAAACACACCCATGGGATTCCGCTCTTGGGTGGGTGTCCTGCTGAAAGACTATCTGTCCTAGAAGGAGCATCCCCTGAGGCATAGAACTTAACCCCATATTGATTGTAACCACACCTATGTGTAAGCCCCAACCCCTCATGCTGGGGGACTTAACTAGGCTGTGAGAGTGGGTTGGGGGCCAGTCCCGTCGAGTTCCAGGGCCAGTCCCAGGGCCAGTCCCAGGGCCAGTCCCAGTGCCAGATCTGGAGAAGCTAGATCGAAATCCAGACACAGAGGAGAAGGAGAATAAAGTAGGATGGGGGAGGAAGAAGCAGGAGGAGAATCAGAGGAGAATGGAGATGGGAATGGAATAAACTGCAATTGAGACCAACCAGCCTGGCTCCGTTCCTTCCTTCGCCTGCCTCATCATCGCCATCAACCTCCCCAGTGTGGTGCCCTTTCCCTTTTCTTTTTTGTGTTTTTACACAGTTAACTACATTTTAAACTTAGCTACCTCATTTACTAAATATTTTCAATAACTATTCATGCACAATATTTCTGGTTTCCTCTCACTCAACTATTTTTCACTTTCTTCAACTTATATCCGACCCAGTTAAAAGCAAATATACACTTCTCTGGTTCATTTTATAACTGGTGGTTGATATGTTAGGATAAGAGTTATGAAGCAAAATATTCTCTTAGCCCTGGTCTAATTGCTCAAACTGTTGTTTATACTTGAGTGTTTTTCTGAGTCTTTCGGTTTGTTTTGTTTTAGGGCCACACCTGGCTATGCATCTGGGAGTACTCCTGGCTCATGCTCAAGTTATTCCTGGCAGTGCTCAGGGGACTAGTTGGGATACTGGGGATTCAACCTAGGTGGGCTGAGTGCAAGGCCAACATACCTTACCCGTTGCACTATCATTCTTGCCCCTCTGGATCTTCCTTCTCACGCCTCTATTTTGCGTTCAAGATCTTTTATCTTATTTCTACTTTCTGAATGCAAGCTTGTAACTAACCCCATCTTTCCTAGGATTCTAAGTCTCCTAGGGAACTGGTTAGATTCTGGGATAATGTTTTGCATTTAAAAAATACCACATCCCCCCCATGACTTTTGCTATCCAAATGATAAAAGTTTCCTATTGCAACTGAGAAGGACTTCATTCTTTCCAGACTCCTACTTCATTCCATGTTTATTTCAACACCCACAACACCAAAGGGAGCTTCTTCCAAGAACTCTAAAATTCAACCATTCTGCCAAGGATTTTTGTTGTGCTATGTTGTTTATTGGATCTATGGCTCTTTTTTTTTCTTTTCCTATCCGATGTGAACAAAATAAAAGTTGTTAGACAAAATTATACAAGTTTAACTTATAGATTTCTGTCAAACTTGGGTAACTTAAATACCTTTTTAGAAAAATTTCTATTTTAACTTTCATGACTGGGTTTCATCATATAATGTTCCAAGTTGTATCTTTTCTAAACTGTTCTCTAAATATGCTATTTTCTGAATAAAAGGAATTAAGAAAAGACATTTTAAACTCATTCAAAGAAGATCACAAAATTGGGGCTCCTCACTCCTTTTAATTCAGGCACCGTACATATACTTTGTTAGACCTGGGCTGACCACATCTCTCATCAAATATGAATAAAAGGCCAGTATAGAGAATAGCACAGGGATTGAAGTACTTACCTTACATATGGTCAAGCCTAATTTGACCCATGGCATCACATATGGACCCTTCCCCCTGACACCCATCCAGCACCACAAGGAATGATTCTTTTTTTTTTTTTTTTGCTTTTTGGGTCACACCTGGCGATGCACAGGGGTTACTCCTGGCTATGCACTCAGGAATCACCCCTGGCCGTGCTCAGGGGACCATATGGGATGCTGGGATTTGAACCCGGGTCGGCCGCATGCAAGGCAAACGCCCTACCCGCTGTGCTATCTCTCCAGCCCCAAGGAATGATTCTTGAGCACATCAAGAAGTAACCACCAAAACAAAAACTCTAACTTTTTTTTTTTTTTTTTGCTTTTTGGGTCACACTCGGCGATGCTCAGGGGTTACTCCTGGCTCTGCACTCAGGAATTACTCCTGGCGATGCTCAGGGGACCATATGGGATGCTGGGAATCGAACCCGGGTCGGCCGCGTGCAAGGCAAACGCCCTCCCCGCTGTGCTATCGCTCCAGCCCCTCTAACATTTTTTTAAAAATTAAATAATCCCCATCGCAGCAGTCTCAAAAAGCTGTACCTGTGTATTTTTAGGGTGTCCAAGTCAAGATTTAGGTAATGTAAATGTGACATCAAAGTTATTCAACTGGGCAAATTATAAATCAATTTATAATTTATAATTATAATATAGTATTATGTAATATAGTATATAAATATAATGTATAATTTATAAATTATAAATAAATTTAAGTATTTTTCCTCTAGAGAAAACTTATTCCATAACTATGAGTGGCCAGCTAAAACAAAGGGACACTTATCTAATTATGTGGTCAAATTAAAATTTTCAGCAAGAAAGATGATTTTCATTCGAATGACATTGTTTGAACTTTTTCCTTATAGACTCATTTTCAGAGAGCCAAGATGCCCTAGTAAAAGGTTTTGGTTATTAACATTCTTGATGGAAGTTACAAAGGTGACAAAAAAAAGAATGACACATAGCTAAGTGTCTAGATGTCAATGTAGAGGTTGAATCCTATTTTAGTTGGTTACGCTGCTTCAGATTATCCACAAATGTTCTTGCTCTCTTTAGTGGTCCACAGCTACAATAGAGAGGAAGAGCAAAATCATTTCTCAAAGGGAAAACTGGTTAAAATGAGATAAACATTCTTTTCCCAAAGTTGGGGGAAGGAAGGAGAAGCGAAGAATGTTGGAAAGGGATGTGCTTTCTTGTCAGCTCTACCTGGCATGCCATCATGCAGAAAAGATTTTGTTCTAGTAATTATTTCATGTCTTCACAAATTGCCATGACCATCACAGTTTTATTGTCCTCACAACTACCAGTCTCATTCATCTACTTCCTGGTTTTCTGCTATTTTGGAATGCAAGGAGTAGAACAACAGAAATGGACATTACTGCTTCCTGAGACCTTGCTCCTTTAGTCCTGGATCAAGGCAGCTTCTTTGCTCCGAGTTCATGCCCTGTATTTTTTTCTTCGAGGTTGTGTGGGGAAGAGGCATACCTGGCAGTGCACAGGGATATGCCTGGCTCTGTGCTCAAGGACTACATTTGTTGGCACATAGGATGGGTTGGTACTTATATGCAGTACTGGGGATCAAACCGGGTTGGCAAGATGCTTGCACAGTAACCTCTGTATTATTTTTCCAGCACTCTGCTCTGGATTTTGAGTTCACAACCTGCTCAGCTGGTGTCTGAGCTACTCTGTTTCACTAATTCCATCTCATAAACTCTCTTTTCTGTCTTTTGATATTGGAACAATTTCCATATTTCATCTCTAAAGAGGAAGGAAATTCATTATGTAGACTCTTTAAAAACCAGAGGATTGATAGTTCATCATGAATACTGATAACTCCTTCTCAGAAAAATAAAACGGGTTCTAAAATAAATCATTCTTTTTTTCTTTGCTATGCCCAGAAGACTCCTGGCTCTGTGCTCAGGGATCACACCTGGCAATTCTCAGAGGACCATATATGGTGGTAGGGATCAAAACAGGGTCAGTTGTATTCAAGACAAATACCTTAAACCCTACTACCTATCTAGACCCTCTTTCTTTTTTAAAATATGCTCAGAATCAAATTTAGAGACTTCAAATATATATTGGAATAAAGCACATTCAAAATGAAGACACTTTTAATAATTGTATGCAATTATTATTATGATGGCTCTTTCTAGACTCATTTCTACAAGTTTACATTGAAAACATTTTAATGTAAACATTAATGCATTTGAAATTCTATTTTTTTTATTCCATTTCTACTTTGCATTTTCAACGAGTGAAATTTATGATGAGTTTTTATGTAAATTAAGAAACATAAAGACTTTAAATGTTTTCAGTCAGGAGCTATGGCTCAGAGGTAGAGCACATGCCCTGCAGTCACACTGCTCTTAATTCATCCTTAGTACCACCCTACGTGCCAGTGTGATGAAGGCAGCATCGGTGTGTGATCTCCTGCACCACAACTAAAGTGTATCATCTTTGGTGTATCACAACCTATTGTATGCAAGGAACCAGATTATGTGCAACCGCAGAGAAGGCAACAACAACTAAAGGGTATATTCAGCAAGTAACCTTAACTTGGGCAACCTGAAAATTCCATCAAATCAGGTTAAATATATATGTAATTTTTGTTTGTTTTTATTTGTGGGCCATACCTGGCTATGTTCAGGGCTTACTTCTGGCTTTGCACTCAGGAATCACTCCTGGCAGTGCTCAGGGAATCATGTGGAATGCTGGGGACCAAACCTGGGTCATTCTCATAGTGCCTTCCTTACTGTACTATTGCTCTGATCCCAAGTCAAGCTGAATCTTAGGAATTTATTTTATTTTATTTTAGTCTTATGAATGGTCATAAAGATGTGATTGGTCCTGACCCTCAACCTGAGATATTGCTGAACTTTGGAATTTCAAATTCCCAATGATCACTAATACCAGGAGGTTAACAAGTGTGCAAAATTAATAAGCTGAAAGCAACCAACGAGGATGATTCTCCTCGTTGATTCTGAAGATTCTCTTTCCTTTTTTCATTTAGTTAAGCTCTCCCCCAATCTCCTGGTATTTTCCTTGACCATGGTTAAATAATTCTATAATCCTCTCATTTGGGAATCTGATTTGCAGCTGCTCCTATAAACTGTCTATAAGGTTTATATGCTTCTATAAGCCGATTAGCCTTAAAAGTTGCAAATGTCTGGCCAGGCCCTGCCTCCTCAGGTAGGATGAAACTCTGAAGCACTTTATACATTTTTTCTTCAACAGATATTTTCAATATGCTAACTCTATGCTTCCTAGTAAGCTAGGTCACTAAAACAAGTAGTAAACAGTTACTTTAAGATCTAGTCAGACTTCTTGATCTGCCCAACCTCTAAAGAGCAGTGAAAAAGTTACCATCATGTTTTCAACATGCAATCCCAGCTCAAAATGAAGAAATACCAAAGTAAGAAATACAGAGAATTCTTCTCCGGAAGACTCTCTGCCAATCCACAGATGTAGGCTTGGAAGGATGCCTAGAAACTTAGAAGGGTACCATTTGGACCCATCTAAGAGATCATGAGCAAGTTAGATAATCTCTTACAGTCATCTCCAATTTTATCCTCCTTGGTTGCTTTCAGCTTATACCACATCAAGTTAATCTATGGATTTTGTTTTTTGAAATAGCTGATTTGGTGTGTTCGTCACACTGGCCCAACACGACTAATTTCACTGAATGCTTCACTGAATCCCTGGATACTATACTTCCACCTTTTTAAAAATGTATGAAATGCTGGTTAGAGCACATCCTTTTGGATTGTACACTGATAATCCCTTTCACGGAGCATGCTATTTTGTGTAGAGAACACGTGAATCAACTCTGGTGTCTGAAATATGAATTGACTGTCATCTTCTTTCCGTACTTGTCATATCTCTATTGACCTTAATTTCTATACCTTAAAAATCTTATCCCTTTCCAACAAAGATTATGTTTAGGATGAACTGATTAGGACTTTTGAGAAGAAAGCTATTGACACAAGGAAGGTGCTGACATTCCCTCAGAGACAAAAGCTCATCATGGTTTGTTAATAATAACAATAACAATAATAATAATAAAACAGGAAAAAATAATAAAACCCCCTCCAAACAAGATTTATGATTGGTCAATTAATCATGAATTTTGTTCTCTATATAAGGTAGACCTTAAGCCTGTTTGTCTGTAAGAAAACATATGAGGCTTTTTATCCATTAATCATAAATAACCCTTGGAATTGCTGCATTTGAGCAGTAGCTTGACCTCTCATGGTTTCTTCCTTAGCAAAGATAGTTTTCTAGACCATTATTCTCCAATATCATAGTAACTCAGAGCATTTGACTGCAAGAATTCAAAAATCATGTATACTAATGACTGCCATATTGAATAGATTGGATAACACAGAACATTTCTGCCAGCACAGAATGTAGCACTGAACAAGGCAATTCCATACTGACAAACTTTCCCTTTGGAAAACTTTTCTGATAGAAAGTCAGGTGTTTTTTTGCTTTTTGGGTCACACCCGGCAATGCTCAGGGGTACTCCTGGCTCTGCACTCAGGAATTACTCCTGGCGGTGCTCGGGGGACCATATGAGATGCTGGGAATCAAACCCGGGTCGGCTGTGTGCAAGGAAAATGCCCTACCCACTGTGCTATTGCTCCAGCTCCCAAGAAAGTCAGTTTTTACAGGAGTTTTGAGTGGGTCCATGTCACAAATAAATGGTTTCAAGTAAGAATTCAAAGGTTTTTTGGTGGGATGGGGACACACCCAGCAGTGCTCAGAGCTTACTCTTGGCTCTGTGCTCAAGGATCACTTCTGGCAGAATCAGGGGACCATATGGAATGCCAGGAATCAAACCCAGGTTGGCCAAGTACAAAGCAAGCACCCTGCACACTGTACTATCACTCCAGTCTGAGTTCAAAGATTTTGGTTTCATAATTTTTCTACACTGAAAATGCTCATTGGAGGCTAAAATTAATCAAAGTTAATGCTACAAACAAGTTAGTAGTTGATACACAATTTTAAGAATAATATCATGGGTCAAGATCTATAAATACTCTACTTCCTCTATATGTACATTGTAGCTGATTCATGGTCTGAATATTTAGAACTTGACCACATCTACCATCTCCTCGTCCCTAAATTTCCCATGAATTAAAGATTGATTTTTATGATAAGTCCATTTTCTGCTGGTTTATTGCATCACATCCACTTAACAAAGGTGGCAGCATAGGCAAGGAATTTAGTGTTTCACATGATATATGTGCACAAAGGGTACACATCAAGTAGAGAGCCAAACTCAATGGCTTAAAGTGCATTCGTTTATCAGGCCTTATTTTATTGCTAATTCCATCTATATCTAACATCTAACAGGGAATAGGCTGGACACGTCCATAAAAACTCTAGAAACCAAGCTGTTGAGAGAGTAATATTTTAACATGGCATTCATAAAACAGATAACAGAATAATGGAGCTGACAAATACCATAGGGCTTTCAGAGAATTGGATGTCAAATTATCTCTTCAAAAGTGAGAAAACTTCAGTTGCGAGTGTGTCGTGCTACACTGCTGCCTGATGCATGGAATGAGGATCAGGACCCAGTTCCATGTCTTTTGGGACACCTTGTGTTTGGTCTCCCCAGGAACATGAAGGTGATGGGTTGGAGGGGAACTGGAGCTAGGCCGGAGGGGGCAAAGAGGTTGTTTTCTTAGATGGCAGACTAGTTGGGGCATCTGGCTAGCTTGTAGGCCATTATGTCACTCTCTTGCATGGGAAACACCCTTTCTTTTCATCCTGCACCAGCAGTGGTCCCTCTAGCTTCAAAATTGCCACTTCCCAGTGACTCTAGTGCCCAGTCAATGGGATGTCAGGACCCAGAGCACAGGTATTTATGGTTAATTCACCTTCTTTGCCTCTGTATAATATCTTCCTCGTGAAAGCTTCAAGGTCTCCAACCCCACTTTTCTCAAATAGATCTAAGCACTTATCCTGAGAATTCATAGTTGTGACTTTAGGGGTTGGTCAACAGCCTGGAAAGGCAAAATGAAATTTAGCCCTTAAATGATCAAAGACCAGGCTGGAGCGATAGTACAGCAGGTAGGGCGTTTGCCTTACACATGGCTGACCCGAGTTCGATTCCCAGCACCCCACATGGTCCCCGAGCACCACCAGGAGTAAGTTCTGAGTGCAGAGCCAGGAGTAAACTCTATGCATCGCCAGGTGTGACCCAAAAAGCATATATTATATGATCAAAAGACATCTACAATAATAATAACAATGATAATAATAAAAGCTCTTCTTAAAAAAGAAACAAAAGATGTGCATATTAGAAAGAAAATAAATGGAAAATCTGGTATAACAGCCATGTGTTAGAATAAACTCAATAGGAATAGACTAATGTAATATGAAATAATTGAACATAAATAGGCTAGGGGATGGGAACACGGGGTGCAGGCTTGCACGGTCTTTCTGCCATGGTGTGGTAGGGTTTAGAATGCCAACATCTGGCTCTGTGAAGGCTGGAGTGGCTCTGCCATGTTACTTTCACAGCTGGATCTGTGTCAGCTAAAGTCCTCTGAGCAATTTTCCCCTCACAAAAGGAATCCTGTAAACTCGTAAAATCTCTATACCATAGAAGGCCCTGTCAGGAATAGAAAGGTCCCCCAAGACCCTTGAACACTAAAATGCAGCACCCCAAATTGGATGACTGCATGGAAGAGAACAAAGATCTCCATGCATGTGGCACCCCCTGCCATTCTGCAGAGATCCTGCTGGGGCTCTTGGAAAATGGCTGTTAAGATGCGGTTCAGCCTGCCAGGAGCAACAGGGGCAGCGGCGACAAACATCCCCAGTGCCTCTCTCAGCAGTGACAGGACTTCCTCAATATTCACAACAGGCAATGACAACAGCTACCAGCTCATCCCATGCATGCTCAGGGAAGAGCCAAATACCTTCTATTCCAGCGTTTGGGGAAGAAATCTCCTAATAGATTCTATTCAATTAGAACAATGGAACTGAGAAATGCCATATGCCCAAGCAGAAGAAGTGTTCATGGGAATTCTGTCAGCTATAATTCTGAATGAAAATGATGCTAAAACTTTCACGTGGGAATACATAAATGAATTTTTAAAATGTCTGTTAAACCAGATACATGGACAATTTGGGCCACTGGCATATTTGCCTGGAGCCTTCGACTGTTGATACATTGTCTCATTTTCTGATTAATGTCTCTGGGTTTCAGGGGTTCTGTGTGCATTAGTATTAGTTTTTCATGAAGACAATGGTGGTATAATCATGAACAGGAAGCAAATAGTACCAGTAAGAATATTTTGGTAGCTTGCAAAAGAAACTCGCACTGGCATTGACTGCCTTAATAGTCACAACAGGTAGGGAGATTGCTGAGAGCATGTAGGATGCCTGGGTACCATTCCTAGAACTTCTCATCCCACAAGCCGGGGGGAGCAATCCCTAAACAATGAGATAGGAGTATCCCAAGAACAATAAAGGTATGGTCCCAAATAAAACAAATACTTAACAAAGATGATACATTATTAACCTCTTCAATATCAAGAGGCTAGATATAATGACTTGTATATTTTATTTTTACTTTACATGCGTTGTTAAAAACCCAAGTACATATTATTTACACATCCACAATACAAGTTTACAAGATATCTATACATGTTAAAGTACTCTATAAAACAGTATAGAGCCACTTCACTTTAGGGTTACTTTTTATGCCGTACCATTAAAAAAGATACAATCTGTGTTTACCTTTGCACAAATGGATAAAGCATTTAAAAATTAAATTAACAGGATAGAGACTAGATTTTTATGTTAGAAATGTCAACATAAATACTGATAGAACTCACATTACAAACTACAAGGCAGCACAATGTTACAAAATGTTATCCGGGATGACATAGAGTTACTGTTCCGTTTTTCCCCACGCCGGGATTAATATTGGTAAGGTGAATTCAAACACGCTTGTCGGCGATGGGCTGAGTACTGTTTATCGTTGGTTGGTTTAATTTACTATTAATCTGTAATATTTTAGTTGCAAAGCTGAAGTGCTTCAAGAACAGAAGTTTGAGCTTTCTGAGCTTCCAGAGATCTCAGGGAATCATGTTCGTTATAAAACAATATTCTCAAAGGAAAAGAGTAACTGTCTCAGTGTTCTACATTCTGGATCAAAATGCTCTGGTCTCTGCAACCCATCCTCCCCCAAGTAATGTGTATCATCAGCATTATCACAAGGGTTCAGTTGAACTTACTTGTCTGACTGAGTCGGGAGCATTCCTCTGCCTTGATACTTTCTGATTAGGTTCAATAAACCATGGCGTGGTGTGCAGCACATTAACTGAAACAGTCGCTGGTTTGCACATCATCAATTGTAAGTGGTTTCTGCAAACTATGCATAAAGGACTCTAGATGGTTTCCGCAGGTGTCACATTACCCAGGACACCTCATTTGACTTCACATTATCACTGTGTCATCCTCAGGAAAGCTGGAGTGGAATGTTTATCATGGCAAAGGACAGAATGCTGCTATTTTGGGCGGATTCTTTTACAATTAATTGTTCTAGGTTGGTATTTTTTTTTGTTTGTTTCTAAATGATCTTTTTAAAGTCTTTTCAGGTGCTGGTTGAAAAACATTTACAACTGGCACTCACTAAGGATGTGCTCTACTGAAAACACTTGACATACTTTTGAGTACTTCTATCATTCTCATGAATAAGGCACAAAATGCACAGATTCAGGTAAACTCACATTTAATATTTACAGTATATTGTCATTACCTGCATGACTTAGGAGAAGATTCTCACATAAGACAACTAAAACAAGATTGCACCTCTGATAAGTTTCCATAGACTGTTTCAGTTAAGCCAATTATAATTTCTTTCACATTTCTGTTTTGTTGTGTTTTGTTTAGTTTTGATCTTGGGGTTGGAGAAATAAAAACAAAAGAAAATATATTGCATGGGGTGCGGGGGAAACAAACAAAATAAAACCTTATTAGTATGACCAAGGTTAAATATGGTGACTCAGCTGGGATTCACAGTGGACGGGTAATTTTACTACGGAATACTGGTAGACAAACCAAGGATACCTCTTTTAATATCTCTATTTCTTAAGCTGGCAAGACTGTAATAGAAGTGTTAATGAATAGCAGCACAAAATTACTTAGAATTCTTACATTCTGCCACTGGGTACCACGTAAGTCAAGTTAATCATTTTGATGGTCAGATCAGCTTCAATTTTATTTCCTTCTCAGAGCTGTATGCATGGACTGGGGAGGATGGGAATAGTTACTGTCTCTTGTTCAGTCATGCTCAATGTAAACAAATCCATAGCACAAAAAATGCAATGGGAACCTAAATAAATCCTAGTGGGGACAGACCATGTATGCGTACACACACACATGCACACACATGTGCACACACACACACACGCACACACCACAGTTCATTGGTGGCATGAAAAAAAATGCCACACATGAAAAAAATGCTACAGTTTGGGTCAAAGACTGAATTTTTAGCAAATTGTTGGTAATCTACAAGTTTGAGACATTACCATGTTTGTTTGTTTGTTTTTTTGACATTTGTGCAAGAGGCAAGGTGAATGCATACATAAAAAAATGTTCACATTTAATGGGAAGACCACACATAATGGCAGTCTAAGTGGAACCCATTTTCAAGTATTTACTAACAGATTCTTCTGAATACTCTATCAACTCTTTACACTGGTATGGTTGCCCCTCAGAGCTCCATATTTCTTCAGCTTCAAACAAAAGAAATGGAATGACCAGCACCTTCCTTTGTTTTCAGACAAGTACACAGAAGCCTTGCTGTAGTAGCTACATGTGGCAAGTTCTGGTATTGCCAAAGTTAGGAAGAGTTTCTTTGGCCACTTGGTTCTCTTAAAATATGAGGGAGTCTCTTGTCTTAAGGTACCCATACAACAGCATCCTCTCACAACACGGACAGAATAAAGCCACATGGGGGAATAGCACATTTGAGGCCTAGTAAGTATATTTGTTCAGTGGTCTGACAGATGTGGTTTGAGGAACAAATGAAGGCTTTGGCGGCACATCGGGTTTTAAGGACGGTGTCCTCTTTAGTCCCGTCCGAGGAAGAGTGCCGTTACTGGTGTAGCTGCTCTGTCTAGAGAGGGAAGGCTGCAGATGAACACTCACCGGTGCTCCCTGAATATAGTCCACCTTAGCCCCTGTGGGGGTGGGCATGTACCCGCCACGGTTCATACTAGGCTGTCTAGATAACAACACCCCATTGGGTGAGCTTAAGTTTTTAGGCAGCGCAGATATTGAGTGCCTTTGGGAGGAATTTTTGTGATACCCCCTTTGTCTTTCCAGAGAAGTCATTGGGACTCCAGGTGTGGTGGGGACATCCACTCGCTTGGTCGGGCTATTTCTGGGGAGAGTTGAAGGAGGAGAGTAGAGGGAAGCCTCCCGGTTGGGGACTTTGGGAGGTACCTCTGACATAGGCCCCACAGGATCCAACATTAGGGTCTGGTGGGCCATTTGAATATCTCCCATGATGGCTTTGGGGTTGCTATTGGGGTCATTGAGATGTTTCAGGAGGTCATTGAGGGTATTTCTGGAATCCACAGAACGCCGGTGGTCTCTTTTACTGGATGACTTTGTAAGAGGATGGTCAATGTTCTGAAGCTTCTTTTCGGCTTTGTGAGCATTCGAATTTGAGAAAGACGTGTTGTAGTCATGTGTAGCATTAGGAAGAACAATGGCACTGGGGATGTGTCCATGACTTAATGGGGAATGGGGTGGAGGACTAGAAGGGAAGAACTGGGAGGTTTCTTTCCTTGAAGCCCCATGGCTGTGGGTCTTGTCAGAATGGCTCTTCATGGCCTGCAGGGTCTTCTGGTGAAGCACAGGTGTGGACTCAGGTGTGGGGAGAGCAGCCAGCTCAGGAGGTTGGCCTCGGTGGTCCATCACCATGGATTTCGTATCTCCATTGGGTGGCAAATCCTTCCGACTGGTCAGCAGGTTACTATACAACTTGGGGGAATCAATATTCTGTTGATATTCCTTGACTGGGCTGTCAAAGAGACCATTAAGTTTGGCAAAACTTCCACTGGAGTCTGTGCATGACTGGGCCGATTCTGCATCCTTATGAATTTTTCTGTTTTTCCGAACAAACATGTCACGATAGCAATAGACTGCAACACCTGCAATGAATGCACCCAAAACAAAAGCGGCAAAGACACAGGTGATGAGGACATTCATGTGGACCATCTGGTTGGATTCTCCAGACTGAACTTCCCATCGGACACCTGTAATAGACACACAGGAAAAGTCTGAGTTGGTTGCTACTTGAAAATACTATTAGCTTGCACATGGCTTCCATTGAGCCAACACTACCTTCACGTGGTCCTGCTTAGCTTCGAGGGTCAGGCAGATTCTAAAGTTCCATTATCTATATTCTTCTATAATCACAATAGGAATCCCAGAGACAAAGACGAGTGCTGCAATGCCAAGGCATCTCTAAACTTTCTCTGATCTCTGTTAGAGTCTATCTCTTTACCCCAGTTTCACTTTATTGAGAATTAACATTAGAAAGGTTGAGAGCTTCTACCTGTAAATCAGATAGTTACTAAATGGTCAATTTTAAATTTATGGCATTTTTGTCTCATGATGTTTTCCTAATTCATAAATTGGGATTAAAGGGCAGCTGGTGGGATCTGGGCATTGTACAATTTGACATAAACATATAAAGTTAAGATAATCCTGCTAACACTGAAGTAGAATTAGAATATATGATTTGTTCACAGTCTAAGAGAATCAACTCAATAGCTTTAGCCATATTCACACTTTCATATTTGCTTTGACTTGTTTTTTGTTCCATATTGGGATGAAGCACTCTTGAATTGCAAGCTATAAAAAAAAATGTAGACAGTCTACAGAAATATCAATTCTACGTTATCAGTTAAGTAATATCACTCAAATATCTGGAGACACTTAAGAAATATTTAAATTAAACTAGAAGACTATATAAGAGTAAATTAGTTTGCAGTTTTCCTTTTTAATGCAACCACAGACATCTAACAGTCAAAGAAATGTTAGTGTAAGAGGTCTTCAAGTCTGTTATATGCTATAAGCACAGCTATCCCAGAATAAAGTAAGTCAGAGTGAATTGGAAGATTCTGTTGCTTTAGGTTAGTATTGATGCCTTTAAAAATTAGTTGCTTTTAATCAGTGTTCAGGGTTATTGAACTCAGTAGTATTATGAAAAACAAAGAAAGAAAAGGAGAAAGAAATGGTGTTACTAAAGGAAACAAATCGGAAAAAATGATTATAAAGTTGTTTGCAATGAAAACATATGAAACCAAAATCAACAGATGTAAATAATAAATGACAATGGACTGTCTTAAACACTGATTGGAAACCGGATCCCACCTTTTAGTAAGCACTAAAGGAGAGATTTATCTTTTTCTCAGACTCATATATCTAATAAGCTACCTCAACAGGCAGCTATTTCATAAGTGCTTCTATTGCAGGTTGAAAATGATAGTTATGGACAAGCGCTCTGTTGCGTTTTATTGCTTGTGGCATTCAAGCAACTTAGCACCTCACACGTTCCTTTTTTCATATTAGGTTTTGAATTGCGACAAAACAAAAGGCTGAGAGAGGCTCCTAGACAAAACATCTGATATCAGGATATATGCAATTAATGAGTTTTGGCTTTTGATGTTGCTGGGGTGACCCTCGAAATTCTCCTCCAGCCAGCCGACGCTCAGCTTCTTCAGACAGAAACCAACACAGATTAGATTGTCTGAGTGGCTGTTTCACCAACCCTTTCTTTAACAGCTTTCGACTGCTTTCATCTCTTAAAGAATGCACTTCCACAGAACCACAGAACACCGGAGTGACTGACTGCAGCCATGGGAGGAGGAGTCTCAGAAGGAAGCAGCGCCCCTTTGGACCCCCTCCAAATAACCCTAAGTGCCTAGCCTCCTCAGAGGCATGGAGAATCAGGTTTCCACTCAGTGAGACATGAGTTCCCTGGCGAGAGGCCTTACCCTTTGGGATACCTGATAAAGGATCAGTAAAATCAGAAGTGTTTGGGTCATCTTGAACTACAAATTTCCGGGAGCTCGTCAGTTTAGGTCTCCAGGTATCAATCACCTTAGGTGTGATTTCTGGGATACTTGCCATTGTGGTAACAGAAGATGAAGATACCTCCATGTCTGTGGTGGCAAACAGATTTTTATTAACAGGGGAAGTGTCAGCAGATTTTTCTGATGGATCGGTTGCATTTTTTTTTAACGCGAATTTCGAGTTTAGGAGAAAGCCTGCTTGTGGATTTTATAGAAACGCATCTGAGGAGACGACATCAAATCCCTGTCTAGCCAGAGAAAGCTAAATACTAAGATGAATGGTAAGACATGTTAAGCAGATTTCAGAATTAAAAGACAGTCCAAACGCTCCTCCAGAAGCACTTTGTGTGATTAATGGCACTCATGGAAAAGGTAATAATACAGATCCTAAAGATTAATGGCTATTTTCTTATTCTTTAGGAAGACAAAATATTGATTCTTTGTGGCTGCTTTTTTTTTGAGGGGTGGTGTGGGGGTCATATTCACTGGTGCCCAGGGGCTACTGCTAGCTCTGCACTCTTGGTGGTGCAGGAGGGAACCATATGTGGTGCCAGGAACTGAACCTGGGTCAGTGGCATGCAAGGTAGACTCCTTAACCCCTATACTATATCTCTCAGGCCTTCTGGGTACATTTTTTTAAAAAGTACTTTCACAGGTGGGTTGATATGATACAATCTTCACTGGGGTGTCTAGGGGGGGAATGTCATGAGAAAATAACCTGGTCAACATGACTCTGAACCTGATAAGCCAGTTCTGCTGAAGTGCCTGTCTGGCTTGCCACAGCCCCCAGCCCCTAGAGCCTTCTCACAGTTCTGCTGAAGTGCCTGTCTGGCTTGCCCAGCCCCCAGCCCCTAGAGCCTTCTCACATGGTGCCTGTCTGTGGGGAAGCACTGAACCTGGTCTGAGACTTCCAAAGGCTCCTGGAGTCTCTTTCACAGAATTAGCCCCAACTCACTCTAGGCTGCATAAGGAGGTCCTGATATAGCAGATTTGCCATCTTTTCCCTCTTGCCCTCCCTGGCCACTCAAAATACAAAATTGCTGGTTAGTTTTAGAAGCAGCAACAGGCCTGGGAGTGACCTCCTCTCTGCACATGTCTGTTGTTGATTTCCACCTGATAGATATCCCCTCCTTAAAAGGCAAGCATAGGATTTTAGGTGAAAACATTCAACGACCCCAATTCACACAGGTGCCACGGTCACCGCTGACTTTTCCAGAACATACACACAGAGGGGGAATGACTGGCCCCCAGAGCGCCTTAAATATCAGAAACCCAGCTTCATTCAGTGCGACTCTTGTTCACACCACCGAGACCACAACATTCAAAGATTCCCAGTATGGCTGCAAACCACTCAAAAAAGAACTCTAAAATGTATAAATACACATTTTTGGGGAAATGTGTATTTGTTTACTAGGTCTTAGGAGAGGTGAGGAGAGAAGGGGAAAATAATGAAATTCTGCCATCCATTGAATGGAGATGGGCAGAGGGAACATTCACAATGCAAGGAGGTGAGAAAGAAGACAGCTCAGGTGGATGTGCGTGCAGTTGGAATGCATCTATGTTAACCCGACTGAGTTTTCTGAAAGGATGTGCCTCAGTCAATGATGAGCTGTTAACATGCTACAAAGGGGTGAGGTGTTGAATAAGAAAAAGTTTTGGGGAACTATCAGTGGGGTTATGAGTCAAAGCAGAAAAATGAAGGGCTGCCAAACTGCGCAAAAGGAGGGGAAAAGGGGCTGAAAATGCTGAACTGAAGGAAAGAAAAGGTTGTTAATTCAAAAAAATTAAAAAAAACTAACCAGATGTTGGACCGCCAAATATTTTGTAATCTGGTGTAGCTGAAGTAGGCAAAATTTCTAAAAGAATTAAAGGAACAAGTAATCAGTAAAAAGTAACCAAAAGAAAGCAAAAAATTATGAATTCCAATTAACTCAAAAAGTCCAAAGGAAAACTGTAAATTAAAAGGTTAACCTCTCTCCGTGAAGACTACCTTTGTCTAGATTTCCTATAAAATTGTAAATGGTGAAAGAACTAAAAAAAAAAATTTAAAAATTAAAAAAAAAAGGCTCTCCACTAATGTTACCCCATGACCAAACAGCTCAGCTTTTGCGAAGTTTACGTTAAATGCTAAGGAGTATGTGTCCTGAATCATTAAAAGGCTGATTGTAAAATAATGTTCACGTGCAAATGCAGTCAAAAAGAAGTGTCAAGCAAGAAACGAAGGCTGGACTTACCATGGCAATCCCCCAGGTGTGCTGTGTTGCCATACTCGGGGTCTTGCTCATACCCTCCAACTCTGTGGTGATGAAAAAGCAAAGAAGCCTTCAGTTATCAAGAGGAACACAAGTGACAACTAGATAGAACCAAGAATACAGGCTGATTAGTAGGAGCAGGCAGAGAACATTTTATTTAAAAAGACCTTTTAATGAAAGCTCGCTAAACAGAGTGTTTCTGTGAAACATTTGGTAATTACAATGTGTAAGAGACCAAAAGAATTGTTCTGTCTCTCCATCCATTTCCCTTAGGTTTGGACCTTTCTACAATCTCCCTTCCCTCTCACAGTTGTATCCTATCTTTATTCATTTTTCCCATCTATGTATATGTATATACATAAAGTGACAGATATATAAAGAGAGAAACAGAGCAATCATGTTATGGGAAGTTTGCTTAAAGTTCCCATTTTCTTAAGTTTTGGAGACGATCTTGGCTAATGTGACTAAATATACTCACAGTGTCCCTGGAGTCACCCTCCCACAGGTCTCCTGGCTTAACCAGCCACAGTATGGGTCTCGAGAAGCAATACAAGACCTGCAAAAAACCAAACAGAGCATGACTTGTGTACTCTCATCATCAAAGGTCTTGATGTATTAGGAGCAGCGTATGTAAGTCCGTACTAACATACTTTTTACATGATCCGTAACGCTCACAGCGACTGAGGGGGATGCGAACTACACAGCTAGAGAAGGCCACGTACAGGGCATGATGGTCTTTATCCAACTGTAATGAGATGACCTTTCTGTCCTCCTCGTTCTCGGCGTTACACCTACGTTGTGGGAGACATTGTAAGATCATTCATTTAGTAAGTCAGGAGCTACACACAACCATAGAAGACAAATGGGACTTGGGGTTTGCAATTACGGGAAGCTAGGCAACCTTACGGAATATTCTCAGTAGCAAACCAGTCAGGCACAGAGTTTGGAAAGCAGTAATTATGCCATGTGTCTGCTGCTGGTCTACATGGTTGGTTACATTTCAGGTGGCACAAGGGGGTTCTTGAGATTGCTTTCCTGTTCTGATAATTGAAGGGAACTGTAGTTTGTGTAAACCATGCTAGACATAAGGAAAGTGTTATGTTTAAATGTGTTTATTTGTTTTGCTCACATGGTGGTGGTAAGGGGATTTGGCCATATCTAGCAGTGCTCAGAGGCCATTCCTGGCTCTGTGCTCAGAGACCCCTCCTGGTGGAGCTCAGGGAACACTCTGATATGCCAGGGATCTAAAGTGGGCTACAGGCAAGGCAAGTGTCAAGCAAGTATATTTTTTTTAACTTAAAAAAATTTCAATTTATTTTTTAAAATTGATTTATTTAGGGCTTTTGGCCACACCTGGTGATACTCAGAGGTTTTGGTTCTGCACTCAGGAATCACTCCCTGAGGTGCTCAAGGGACCATATGGGATGCCAGTGATTGAGCTCGGGTCAGCTGGGTGCAAAGTAACTGCAGCACTATCTTTCTGGCCCTGCAAGGCATGTGTCTCGACCCCTGTTCTATTTTTCTAGCCCTAAATGCATTTAAAATATTTCTGTGTTAAACGTTCTGGGTCTTAAGTTTTCTTTACTCCATTCCTCTCCTCTACTTTCTGTTTGTTTTAATGGTCAAAAAGAAAAAAACAGCTCTATCAAAGGGACCATTATGACAATGAGAGTTGGAAATCATTACTCTGGACAATTGAATGCAAAAAGTAGGATATACATGAAAACCTTTCAGTACCTGTACTGTAAATCATAACTCCCAGAAAGAAAGATGGGGGAGAGAGAGAGCGAGAGAGAGAGAGAGAGAGAGCGAGAGAGAGAGAGAGAGAGAGAGAGAGAGAGAGAGAGAGAGAGAGAGAAAGAGAGAGAGAGGAGAGAGGGAGGAAGAGAGAGAGAGGAGAGAGGGAGGGAAGGATAGAGAGAGGAGAGAGAGAGGAGAGGGAGGGGGAGAGAGAGAGGAGGGGGGAAGGAGAGAGAAAGGGAAGAAAAGTTCTTGTTGTATAGACAAACTGGGGGTGGGGGTGGTGGGAATTGTACACTGGTGAAGGGACAGGTGTTGGAACACTGAATGATCTAAACCAGAACATAAAGAATTTTGTAACTGTGTATTTCATGGTGGTTTAATAATTAAAAACAATTTAAAAAAATCTTCTTATCAGTAATTGGAAAAAAATTCTTAACTAGAAGTACATTGTGTGTGATTATATGTGTGTCTGTGTGTGTGCGTGTGTATTTAAGAGAGAAAGAGAGAGAAAGGGAGAGTTAGTGAGAGATAGCATGTGTGAGAGGAAGTGCAGCCATCTGTGCTACACGTGGCATCCTGAAATCTGCAAGGTAAAGGAAGTATGCTAAAATGTTCTCATTTTCCACAGGTGATAAACAAAACTTGAATTATTTTGAAACCCATCCACTGCCCAGCTTTCTAGCCATAGCAGACACAGGAAAACAATAAACCCAGGATTCATTTCCGTGAGGAGAAAAAAAAAATAACCTAAAATGCTAATATGACTAACCACTGCTAATTCAGAGGACTGCAAGGAAATGACTAGATAAAAATACAGTCCGGAAATTTTGAGTAGTGCTGAAGAGCCTTCTCGTAAAATATACCTACTTTGCATGGTTGTAGGCTTCAATCTCTTCCAGTAATACGCTGTCATTCAAAGAAAAAGGACTGGTCTTTGCCAAAACTTTAAGTACCACACCGGCCTCCGAGCCAACGAAGATGACTGTGTAGTTCTGGTGGGGTCCTGCTGAATGGTCCACCGCGATGGCCGTGAGTCTGTACCTACCAGAGCAGGTGGGAGAGCAGGTCAGAGATGGGCAGGCAACAGGAGGAAGAGAGGTAGAATGGAGTTTGGCTAGTGTGTGCGGTGTAGCCATACCTGATCCTGGTCTTTGTGAACCAGGGCTCATCAGCAATGGGCGGAACAGCTGAGTCCATCAGGGGATGGGATTTGATGAAAGACAGGGTTTCATCCGGGAACTCAATAGAGGTTTCATAAGCTTCAGCAAGGCCATGCTTGGCACAGCAACCAGGCCTAAAGGAAGAACATTGTGTCTGACCCCTCACAAACGTACCAAAGGCATACAGGAGAGGTCAAGAGAGCGGGGAGAAGGACCTACGCTAGAGGAGCAATGCAGCTTCCTGGAAAGAGTCCATGCTTCACATTGGGCTCCAGGGGTTCTGTTTCCTGACTTCCTGCCTCCAAGGCCACACAGGACCCCCTCTCAGGGCTGGGAGTTTGACCCAGCTGCTTTCTGAGAATGCATGCTTCCAGAAATCAAAGGGATTTGTTAAAAGTAAAAGCCCTTTTTATCTTTTTTTTTCTCTCTCTCTCTCTCTCTCTCTCTTTACCTTGGCTTTGGTACTTTGTCTTCAGGGACTGCTGTCCAAACAGAATCTGGAGTTTTCTGTTCTTTAAACCGGCCTTTGAATACTTTTTCAATGTCATCCATGCTAAATGCACAGACTGCAGAACCAGGAATGCTGAAAAAGAGGGAAGCCATGAGCAAGCCATCAGGCCACCATGGGCAAGCAGAGAGGCCTTTTGAAGTGCCAGGGAGCTGTTCTCACCTGTTGAGCTGTGTGGTAAACACCCCGACCACAGTGGGGATGCCATTGATTTGTATTATGTCTGTGATAGACTGCAGGACATCAAAGTAGAAAAAGGAATCTCCGGGGACAGAACAGTTCAGCCGAGCCTTCAGAAAGGAAGTCCAGTGTTTCTCTAGGACCCGCTGGGAGCCCCCCATGTCGTTTTTACATATGCGGGCAACGCGGGAATACACAGCCTGCCAAAAGTATAAGCAGAGCCACCATTAGGAGCATAGAGGAGATAGAGGAGGAATGGAAACAAAAGGCTGCTATTTGAGGGAGAGAAAAAAAAAGTTCTGAAGATAAGTAACTCAAAAGACTCTAGCAGCTTTCTCTCCAGGGGTCTATACAGTAACAATGCAAACTAGATGTACCCAGGGAAGATATAAAGGGCTATTTCCTGTTCTCCCAAACACGTGCCCCAAGAAGTGAGCTAGTAAACCTCTTAGCTGAATGGAAACCATTGTCACTCATTTCACTTCTCCTATTGTTGATGAAATGTGTCATCCTTAAACTTGGCACAGAGGGTTTAGTATACTTAAAATTCACATAGGAGCTTTTATGAATGCACTAAAAACTGAACCCTTATGTTCCATCATTTAAAGACTGAGTACAAAAACACTAGTTATGGATGTCTTAATAGTGAAAGTGCCATCTATAGCCAAGGGGGCCTGTAGAATAGTCTCTAAGTAACAATGGAGAAGTGACTCTCAGCACTCAAAGCTGCTATTTCCATGCTGGTCGTTGTTTAATTGTTAATTCTTCCCCCCTCCCCCCCAAACACACCCCAGCATTTGTTCTCATAAGCCCCTCACCTTTCCACATCTGGCCTTAAAATATACTGAATTGTATAAAGCATACAAAAGCCATAGCTTTGCCCAAGTTGGCCCAATTCCATCCCGTTCAAGTCCACAATCTAAGTCAAGCACATGTTACTTGCCTTGCCTAAATTATTATGCTCTACAGCAATTTCTCGGAAGAAGAAATAGACATAGTTTCCATATTCTATGGCATGAAGAAAGTGCGGTTCTGAAAGAAAAATGGGAAACAAACTGATTCCTAAGGGATCGTTCAATTAGCCTGAGACCCTGACTTCTAGGTATAACTAACAGATGTCACATAGGTATATTCAAGCCTACAAGGACACATCTAAGCTAGTCCATTGAAGAGACCTGCTATGGCTATGCTGAAGCTTCAGGGAACCCAGAGACTTTAATGTCAGCTAATGGACTGTAAAAAAGGCCTACAGGGAACTGAACTACAGCAAAGGTCTTTGTTTCAACAGATTTATTCATTAACCTATTTAACTAGGGAGGAAAAGTACTTAGGTTGAGGAAAAAAAAAAGAATCCAACCGTGATGTCTGGACACCAAAGAATAAAATGACTCTACAGATATGAATGAATTGAATTGTTTCTTACCAACACAGACATATGGACAAGGAGATTCAGTGCCTACAGAGTTAAGCAAATTGGTGCACACACTCTCTCTCTCTCTCTCTCTCTCTCTCTCTCTCTCTCTCTCTCTCTCTCTCTCTCTCTCTCCAGAAGAAAATCTAGGTGAAACTACGTTACTACCAGAACTCCTCCTTGACATGTCCCCTTTACCATCCATTGATATTTTCCTTCACAACCAAAGGAGTTTATAGTTGCACTAAGCAAACAACATAAAGTTAGGCACTAACTCTCTCAATTCATGGTACTAGGTCATCCCACAACCCTTGTTGATTTCACCTTTGCTCCACACAGATACCTTTTATCCATTTTGAATCATATTTTATTGTGCGCAGAGCAGATCCATCACCCATGCTTCGATAAATAACCGCATCACTAGCCAAGAAGTCAGCTACTGTGGCAGAGTACAACTTCCCATCTGAAACCAAAGTTATAATTTGGATCAAATAACCATAATTATCCAGTTATGTGTTACCCTAGGTGGTGTATTATACCCAACAGGAGCACTTTTTCCTATGTTACTGCTATTGATACCAAAAAGAATACTTAGAAACCAGGAATCAACCTGTGATAGATTGGTCTATGGTATTACCTGATTTTACAGATGAAAGATCAAAGCATCAAAAAGACGAGCAATTTACTAAGGGTCACTGGCTTAGTAAACAACAGAGACAAGTGTCAGAAAACTTATATTAGGCTAACTTTAATTCCTCTTTTTTTGAAATATATTTGCAACGTTTAGTCCCTTGAAATATCAGTATCAAGTTAGCTATTCTACTTATACACCTTCCCTGCACCCTTTAAATTCCTTTTTGCACCTTCAATGTCATTACTCATTTATATTCATTACACTAAAAGATCTTACCAGCGAAAAGGGCAACATTGGTTTGTCTGGCATCAAATGGGCATCTTGCCAGGCCACTAATTTCTTCCCCATCATACTCTAAGGTATTCAACTACAAAAGAAGAATAAAAAGGTGGTGTCACATCTGTTCAATGTACCTGTTTGTAGGCAACACTGCTTTATTTGTATCAAAATTCTATTTGAAGAGTACTGTCTTTATTCTTCCATCACATTTTAGAGATAAAATAAATTATTGGGGCACAGCATAGAGGATTCAACTCCAACAGCATGCCAGCAAAAGAGGAGAAGTTGATTTTTAAAAAAGCATATCATACAAAATATACTCACTCTATAGTATCTACACATGGGATTAAAGGCATTGGTACCACACACAAAAACCATCTCATCATTTCTTGGAACAAATACTTTAATAAAGTTGTGGCATTCATCCTAAAGAAAACAACAATTACATAAATATTAGCTATGCAATATGCTGACATTGTGGGATTAAGAGCAAATAAAGATCACATCTAGCAGGCCCGGGACTGTTGTACTTACTTTGTGTTTGCCTTTCATAGCACAGTTTTCTCGATCCTGCTGTCTGGATCGCCATGTCAGTTTCTATGTTAATTAAGCAAAGCCGAAGTTCAGTTTTTAACTATGAAAAGTTTTGGAGGGGAGGGGGGATCATTATTCAAGTTCTGGGGGAATGCAAATCAGTTTGCCAAGTATACTTCCTCACCTTGCTTGGTATCACTTCTGTTTTGGGAATTTCATTTAAGTTGACTGTATAAACTTGATCCCTGTTGGAGGGGGAAAAATGACGGTAAGTCATCGATGTGAATGCATAAAAATGTGAAGGCAGCTGCTGGTTTTATTTTTACAAAGCTGCCTTTATTGTGTTTTGAAGATCATTTGGATTTTCTCTGTCTCACAGAAAGTCAACAATGAGAAGTTTTTCATTAGTGAGATCCCATTCTGTATCATTGTGGTTAGGGAGCAGAGAGCTACCATGGGTCAAACTGCTACCTGGTATTAGCATAGACATGCATCTAATATTTGCCTGAATAGTTCCAAGTTAAAAGAGAATAAAGATTTTTTCCCCCCTGCTGCTTTAGGAATAAAGCATGGTGTATGATTTCTTGATGGCAGTAATAAAATTGCACTGCTGAATCCTTTTAGCTCTGTATTTTGTTCCTGATACACACAACCCTGACTTCTCGGTGAATATTTTTTGGCTACTTGCAATTTTTGATCACAATCACATATTAGTTTTTCATGAACTAGACACATTAATGCAAGCGCCACAAGAGAAAAGAATTTTAATCTAATAAACCAATGAGAGGAAAATTACCTGCCAGCAATATAGAGTGTGTCTCGAATTTTCAACATCAGCTGAAAGTCCAGCCTGTGCTGTGATTCATTGCCTGAAGGGCGTCCTCTAAAAACCGGATATTGCCTTGAATCTGCAAGTAAAAATGGGCTAAACCATCAGTCAGGATTATGGAGCTAAAGAATCAATATACAGCATTGATTAGCTGTATATACTAGTTGTAGAAGGGTTTTAACTAAATTCCTCTCCTAAGGTCTTGAATATAAATGAATAAAAGATGGTGAATGTCATCAACTGGTCTTTTCCTTTTCATTTAAAATAGCTAACCTATGTATGGGCTGCTTTAGAAAACCACTCACCAAAACTGTTCCATTTTCTCCAAACACTAGGAAATGATTATGGGTAAATTAATATGCAAAACAGTGAAAGGGATCTAAAACTCTCTTTTTGAAAATGAATATGCTTACAAAATCAAAACCAGAAAAGATTCCTTCTGAGAAAAGGAGAAAGTTGTTTCTATTACTTACAGTGATAATCTACGGTATTAAGGGGTTCATCATCTTCAGGAAAGCTGACTGCCCTCAGCTGGGAAATCATCAGGAGCAGCATGTAGGCACAGAGCAGGAAGAACCTCATGGTGCAGCAAGATGAAGGCAGAGAAGCCCCTCCTTAGAAAGCCCACTTAGCTACCTGGAAAACAGACAGAGTTTGGAAAGATCACAGTGCTAAGAGGAAACTGTTTTCTCATTTGTAAGCAGCTCCACTTCACTGCCAGCCCTCTCCAATGCCTCCCTGCACCCTCCGAGCCGGAGCCAGGGCAGGGGTGGAAGAGCTATCTCTAAAAACTCAGGAAAAATCCACGGCAGCCTGCCAGACCTGATGAAAGCATCTGCTGAGCATATTGAAGCTTTAGGCAAATTTGCAAGAGTTTGTGAGGTAGCTATGTATGTCATCGTCACAAAATCACCAGAACCACAAACACAATGCTGGCTGCTGACTTGGCAAGAAGATGTGCAAAGTTGGGATTAGAATTTTAATTAAACCCCAATCTGCTTCCCTTCCTCCAGCCCTGAAATAAATCCAGTATGGTTCCTCTCTGGTCCCCATAGAATGCCAAAGCTGCCTTGCGTGTATCTGAGGAACCAAAAGGCCTGTCACCCCTCAACTGATCTTCGCTTAGGTCACGGCCAAATTTTGCAGCTTCACCCAACCCTTAGCTCTAAATTCTTTAGTAGACTAGTTCCTTAAACATATCAAGTCTAATATGGAAGCAGTGACCTGAATAACCTTGAATCAGGGAATAAAAAGAAATGAAATAATTTAGCCATCAATCAATCCAGCAAGCAAGCCAAGTATGGCAGGGATGAAGCTGGATAACTGATTGTGTGTGTGTGTGTGTGTGTGTGTGTGTGTGTGTGTGTGTGTGTGTACTTTTTGTTTTTGAGGGCCACCCTTGGCGGTGCTCAGGGCTTACTCTTGGTTCTACACGCAACTATTACTCTGGTGGGACTGGAGGGACATCATATGAGGTGTTGGGCATTGAACTCCGGTTAGGCAAGTGCCCAATCAGCTGTACCATTTCTCTGCTCCTTGGGGAAATGCATAGTTTTGCATTAAACAACTTAGGCACATGCCTTACCCACTGTACTATTGCTCTGGCCCCATATTAAACAATTTAGAAACAAACCAATACCTTGGGTATGCACGTTCTCTTAGCTCTATTGAACTTTAGAGCTCTAAGGGACCTTAGGGACCAACTAGTCCAACCCCCTCATTTTTCAGATGAGAAAACTAAGGACTAGAAAAATAAAGAGACTCAGTGAATTTCATAGAGCTATTTAGGGCAAGATCAGACTTCTGGCCTGAGTCACCATTCAGGTTCTTTCCATCAAATTGAATGAATAAAGAAATTAAATGACTGGTCATTTCTTTTTCTTCCTTCAAAAATAAAGCATTACAAAACCAATTTTTTTTTGAGTAATGGATATAATCATTATCTTTATTGAAGTGTTGCTTCACAGGTGCCTGCATATATTAAAATTTATCAAATTGTCCATTTAAAAATGTGCAGCATATTGTACATAAATATCTAAACAAGACAACTGCACAATATTGTCAAAATTATAAATATTTACATGTTATTTATTTATTTTAAAATACAGCTTCAGGACCTGGGAGACAAAACTGCCAGTAGGGTGCTCACCTTGCATGCAGCCAATCTAAGTATTATCCCTAGCACCCCATATGGTCTCTGAACTCACCATAAGTGATCACTGAGCTCAGGGCCATAAGTAAGCCCTGAGCACAGTCAGATGTTGCCCAACACCAAAAATAAAAATAAATAAAATAAAACTATTTAGAACCTTTCTGGGCCAAGAGGTCACAGTCTGTTTTTGTGAGCTTGTAAATTCTCCAGTTTGCAACAATCCCAGCCTTTTCTCAACCCAAACTGTCACAGTGTTGGGCAGTGAAACATTAAGCTGTAGCTCTAGTTTCATATACCTAGGAACTTTAGGGGTTATTTTAAGAATCAGTTCAAATTTTGGTGTGTGTGCGTGTGCGTATGCATGTGCGTGTGTGTGTGTGTGTGTGTGTGTGTGTGTGTGTGTGAGTCATCTAACCACTCAGTTAGGTACCTACAATGACTCATCTCTTTTTTGTTTGTTTTTTAGCCACACCCAGAAGTTTTCAGGGCTTTCTGTGCTCAGGGTTCATTCCTGATAAACTCAGGGGACCATCCTTGGTACTGGGGAAAAAAATCCAGGTTGGTCATGTGCAAGGCAAATGCCCTACCTACTTATTTTTTTCTTGTTGCTAGTTTGTTGTGGGAGTCATATACAACATAGATGAGAACCACCAGGGCATCTCCAGATGGTTCTTGAGGCACCTTGCGGTATCAGGGCTCAAACACAGGGTTTCACACATTCACTCTCTACCATTTGAACCACTTGGGAACCTCTTATCTCTTCTTGATGTCAAATACACAGAAGCACTTTATTCTATGCAATGCTCTTAATACACCTCTTTCTAACCAAAGTAAAAACCTAGGTTAGTAAAGAAAGAGACTAATAGTATGAACCAGAGAAATAACACACCAGAGAAATAACAGTGGGTAGAGCCTTGCACATGGATGACCTGGGTTTAATACCAGGCACCCTGTATGATCGCCTGAGCCCCACCAGGAATAAACCCTGAGCACCACTGAGTATGGCTCAAACTACTCCCCTCTCTAACAACAACAAAAAAGATTAATAGTGCAACAAAATTTCTTTTTTTTTTTTAAATTCTTTTATTAATTCACCATGTCGAAAGTTACAAAGCGTTCAGGTTAAAGTCTCAGTTATACAATGCTCAAACACCCATCCCTTCACCAGTGCACATATTCCACCACCAAGAATCACGATATACCTCCCCCCTTCCCCCCACCTCCCCAGCCCCCCACCCCGAATGTGTAACTGGTAAATTTCACTTTACTTTCACTTTACTTTGATTACATTCAATATTTAAACAAAAAAAATTCACTATTATTGATTTGGAGTTTCTCCCCCCCTAAAGTCGATCTGCTGAAAAGAAAGCATTTGGTAATTGCAACAAAATTTCTGAGTGGATAATTTTGTGTATTTATATTTGAGGGGGAATTGGATTACAACCAGCAGTGCTTAGGGTTTATTCCTGGCTCTGTGCACAGGATCACTCCTGACGGTGGGGTTGATCATATGCACGGAAAGCACCTTACCTCCATGCACTATTTATCTCGCCCTTTAGTGGATGATTTTAAGCCAGAGAATTTTTTTTTTTTTAGAGAACTGAATCCTTCTATACATCCTTTGGAAAGACATACACACTAGAGAAGCAACTCTGACTTACATTTGAACAATATGTTTCCCGATTCCTAGCTGACTGACTTGGTAAAGTGTCTCCACTCTCTCTACTCATTGGTTTCTCTGTCTATAATATGAGGTAATAAATACCACCTTATCCACAAGCTGAAAAAGAACCAAATGTTGGCACAGACAGATTCTAAGTAAAGTGAATCCTCCTCACTTATTTCCTGTTGTATGGCCCTTGCATGAGACCATGGTGACTATAAAGAGTCTAATTAAAAAGGCCTAAAAAAATTAAGGCCATATAACCATATTTAAAATTGTAGAATCCTGGAGCATGCAGCCACATTTGCTGCCACACCACATTTTATACATTGGTAATCTCTTATACAAGGGTTTACTGGCTCCAGCGTGAGATACAGCAATCTTCACACACTTTCCTCTAAGGAAACTTTTTTGGATCATTTTTAGCGGATTATTTATAACAAGCAATATAAGTTATTTAGGTCCTGCTTGGGGACAGGGTTTGGGGGTTGTGGTGGAAACATACAAAATATAGTGGTGGGTAGGTGTTGGAATATTAAATGTAACAAATTATTGTGAACAACTTAGTTAAAATAAAATTTTAAAAAATATTAGGGCTAATATTTTTAAAAAATATTAGGGGTGTGATCCACCCCTCCCCCCAAAAAAAGCCAAAAAAAAATACAAACGGGCTTTCATGATAAATTTTAGGCTTTAGTTAATTTATCAAACCTAGAAGAAAAAGTTGAAAAAATTACTCATAATCCAACCATTCTAACCCAACAATCACAACTGAGTTCTAGGTTTTTTTGGTTTTTTGTTTTTCACTACATGCACACAGTTCCAGTCACTGGGACGCAAGGAACTCCTTCAACCTACCACTTCTCCTGAAACAGCCTCTACCCTCCTTGCTTCACCACAGTAGCTATGCTTGTTGTTGTTGTTGTTTACTACCATTTCCTACCAACATGTTGTATCTACCACGTTCCAGTCTATGTTGTTGCCACTGACTGACTAACATTTATTACTGATTTCTAGTTGAGGTAAGTTAATTACAATTAATGGGTTTTTTTAAAATTGTATTTTTAACGCACAAAGTTACTGTACCAACGGGACCAAAGAGATAGAACAGCAGGTAAGGTGCTTGCAAATCCTGGTTAGGTCACGAGGCATCACATACAGTTCTTAATTAAGCACCACCAGGAATGATCCCTGAGCACAGAGCCAGGAGTAAGCCCAGAGTACAATCAGGTAAATCCACAAATGAACCAAACAACAACAAAAAGTCACTTCAGGGCACCCCATCACCATCAAAGTGCTAAAGACCCTCCAGCACTGTCCAGATGCCACTTCTTAATCCCTGTCTCTGGCCTTCCTCCCCCCACCCCCACCCCCACAATTAATGTGGTAACCTCAAATCCTGCTCATCACCTGACTTTGTTTTTTCACCAAAACTGTTTTGCTACTTATAAAGATCCTAGAAAGTTAAGGCAGCATCAAATTACAAAATCTTGCCCTAAGAATTAAATTCTACTTTATGACATCAGTCCCAAACTTGATGCGTCACCGAATATTCACTTGCAAATATTCAGAAACATCAGAAATATCAACAAATGTAAAAAAATCTTAGAACTATCTGCCTAAACCCAAGAAGGTGTGAGACTCTCTATTGGGTGAAGTACTGAAAGGTTGGTGTATTGTGGACATGTGCTCCAGAAGGCAGGGCAGGGCGGGTCCACACCAGGAAGCTTATCTCTCCCAGCTGTGATTTCCACTCTGGGTCAGAGGACAAAATCACGCTGACTCACTGTGGAGCACTGGGCTGCGGCTGAGCTATCACTTCCTATCACTCATTCATGTGACACTGCAGAATGCAGTTTTTACCCAGTCCTCCTCCCACCAACCTCATCCTCTAAAATAAAACCCCACCACTAATTGCTTCCTGTTCTTGCATAAAGCCATTATTTGAAAAACAAATTTCACTTTCTGATTTGTCATAGCACTTATAAATGGAAGTGTTTACTGTAAAATATATATCAAAGTAAGGTTAAGTGGAGAGGAAAGAATCTCAAAGTATCTAAGAGAAAGGAACCAGGAAGGAGATTTATTTGCAAGTAGATCTCCTGATTACTTCAGATCTCCCCTAATTTAAGGAAACATCTCAGGATTCTAGGGTTCTGTGATATCATGAAACTAGTTACAATGAAACAGGGAAAGTCAAGAAATAGGGCAAAATGTTGAAAAGATCTTTGCTAGATTTAGGATTTAGAAAAATGTGCTTCCCAATGTACTTGTGCTATTTACTTCCTTGCTCTGGGACTTTAAACTGACCTGAATGAACTCTGGAATCTCAGTTACCTAAACTTGAAACAGAAACAGTTTTCTTGACTATCTCTTAGAGTCTACTCACAGTTAAATGAGATAATCTCTATAAAATATCTAACATATGAGGCCAGAGTAATATACAGTGGATAGGGTTTTTGCCTTGCATGTGACTAACCCAGGTTCTTCAATCCCCAGTAATCCCCTATGGTCCCTAGAGCACTACAAGGAGTAATTCTTTTTTTTTTTTTTTTTTTTTTTGCTTTTTAGGTCACACCCAGTGATGCACAGGGGTCACTCCTGGCTCTGCACTCAGGAATTACTCCTGGCAGCACTCAGGGGACCATATGAGATGCTGGGAATCGAACCCAGTTTGGCTGCGTGCAAGGCAAACGCCCTACCTGCTGTGCTATCACTCCAGCCCCGGCAAGGAGTAATTCTTGAGTGCAGAGCCAGCAATAACCCTTGAGCATTGCTGGGTGTGACCCCAAAAGCCAAGAAACAAATAAAAAAAACTAATATAGAACCAAGTCCATAGTAAATATTTAATAAACTATAGCAAATATTATTATGATTATTACTATTTTAATTTCTAAAAAAAAAAGGTCAAAAACAAGGTTTCTTCTTTCATCTTATAGACTAGGGGCTGCAAATACAGCACGGTGAGTAAGGAGTTTGCCTTTCACTTAGTCAACTTAGGTTAGATCCCCAGAGTGCCAGAAGTGATTCCTGAGGTCAGAGCCAGGAGTAAGCCCAGGGCATGGCTGGGACTGGATGTGGCCCCCAAACAAACAAACAAACAAACAAACAAACATCTATTCATTTCATACAGCTATTTACAAAATTTTATCATCCAAAAGAAGTTGTACTTATTCTTGAAGGTACAACTTCACAGACAGACAAACATCCAAGGAAGAAGGAACCACTTTCCTTATCAATAAACCTATAGTAAAAAACATTCCTATAGGAAATAATTCCTTTCTTAATGATCCCTTTAGGAAAACAGGATATATAATAAAGTAAGGTTTGCCCTTTCTTACATTATATATGTGATTTGACTCTATTATTTCTGATGGGGTAGACCAAATACAATGAAGAGCGCTCTTAAAAAGATTTCAGTTACCACGACAACAGAAAATGAGTTCGTACTCAAAACATAATTTCACTCTTGTGAGACTTGCTAATTCTTTTATCACATCAAATTAAGAAATAGTTATCACGAAGTCAGACTTAGGGTGGTCTTACATTTAGGACCCAACGTCCAGATATTTGGACGTGGATCTCTGAAGATCAACACCTTCATGAGAGGAGGTAAACATGAAGCATTTGCTAAAAACAAACAAACAAATGAAACAAATAAACAAAAAACCCTCCAATTTGGTTTCTGCAAATTACATACAGCATTGGATGGATGTCATTTCCCTTCACCAACAGCAAAAAGTAAATAGAAATATACCCACATGTAATCTAGATATTAGAGTTATCAAAGATTTTTAATTTTAAAAACAAAAATTTTTATTTAAAAAAAAATCTTTTTGGTTTTTCAGTGTGTCCCAGAAAAAGGATGACAAGGTAGAGGCCTTCACCAGAGAACTGGGATCTACTTTAAATATTTGGTGAATTTTTTAAAACCTGAAGAGCACTAACTATAGTTAGATGGATTTAGCAATCTACTTCTTGTAGCTGAAGAGAAGTTTAGTCACCTGGAAGATGGGTTTATAGAAATTATCAGAAAGGAACATGGAGGGTAAAAGACTGTTAAAAACAGATGAGAGAAAGGCACATAGGATCTTGTAAAAACAAGATGATATGAGAGAGAGAGAGTGAGAGAACAGATAGAAGTAATATTTGACAAGATAATGGTTGCATTCTTTTTCAAAACTGACAAAAGACCATTAAGTCACACATTCAAGAAACTTTATGAACATTTCAATACAAAAAAAAAACCACAAAAACCCAGACTAAACACATCACCGTCAAAATGCTGAAAACAAAAACCAGGAAAACATTAAAAGCAAAAAGATATTTTACTTTCAATGAAGCAAGAATAATACTGACAGCTGACTTATCAAAAAATATAATGGAATCTAGTAGACCACAGAATAACATCTTCAAAGTGCTAAAAGAAAATAAATCTTCAGCCTAGAATTCTATAACCAGTGAGAATATTCCTCAACAATGAAATCAAAATGAAGATTTTTCTTTAAAAAAAAAAAGACAAAAACAGATGTTCCATAAAGAGTCTCAAACTAAAAGAAATAGTGAAAGGGAGTTCTTTGAGCAGCAGAATTAATAAAGTTGGCCAAGACAATTTTTTTTATTGTTAACAGTATCATGAACAAATTGAAATTATGGATCCCAAATAGAGAAATTGATCATCCTTCTCTCCCTGTAAGTGGTAATAGTTAAAAGGAAAGGAGAGGGGCTGAGAAACAGAACAGAGGATAAGGTGCTTGCCTTGTACAAGAAGAATTCGTTTTATCTCTGGAACCACATATGGACCTTTGAGTCCTGCTCAGGAGAGATCCCTGAGCACAGCTGAGTGTGCCCCCATCTGCCACAGAGGATTCAGAATTCAGAAATCTCCTGTTCAAATAACCCAGAATAAAAGCACCAGGAGATGGCTTGGAGGTCTTGGCTGGCATGCACAAGCACATGAGCTGGAGCCCTAAGTTCCGCTGCTGTGGCCTTGGTAGCCCCTTGCTAGGCCAGGCCTGAGTATTAAACTGCCTGGCCCAGATGGCTAAGTATTGCTAGGAGTAGTCTCTGGATTCCCTGAGTACTGCTTAGAAAACATCCCCCATATCTCGGAAAAAGAACTCAGAAAGATGCCAGGCTGATTTGAATGTTCTTTTTTGACTCTCTTCAAAGGATGCTACTTCTCAAAAAGTATCTGTTTAGACTGGAGAGTATGAGGTGGAGCATGAGAACCCCCTATCCTCAACTTGAAGATGTGAAACTCAAATTTGTCAGCTTTCCAATGACTTTTTTCAGGCCTCCAGAAGCTGAATTATATGGATAGCTATCTATACCCCCGATCCCCCCCCTCTCTCTCACACACACACACACACACACACACACACACAATCACATATGTGAAGCTCTGCACCTTCTGTCTTTCAGCTGGTAACTCTCCAGCCTTCTAAGAAAGTCTTTTCAAAGTCCTTACTAGCCCCCATCTCCATGGTTCCACTCTTGGACTTAGCGCTAGCTATCATCCCTCCATCATAACTACAAGTCAAGAATCACATGCTTTGATCCTTCTCTGGCACTGTCCCAGCTTTCCTGTTTGACTACATAAGCTCTTTGTTATCATCAATGTTCTCCTCCTTCCAACCCATTAACTACTCCTTGAAATGTCACTGTATCCAAATGAGATGTGAGTCCATTGCTGGTCATTTCATCTCTCTCTCCTGTCCTAGACTATCGCATTCTCTTTCTCCTTGTCAGAATTTCTTGCTGATGAACTCAGCCATTCACCTCCTGCATCTCAGATCCAGAACAACTGAGCACTAGCGAAATAAACCCACTTTGGGGCAATCTGGTAGTAAGATCATAGAATTCTGGTTACCAGCTATCAAGTGAATCCTACACACTTCTCTGCCAAGTTGGCCCATCTCCCAGCTCAGCAAATCTCTCTCATTCTCCTAAGGCCCTGAGCTGTTTTCTCTCCTCTACTCCACTCTTCACCCCCTGCTCCACAGCTACTTCATGGAGAAAAGGCCACAAGAGATGCACTTCCTCAACTCACTCCCTCTTCCCATCACCAATTATGCCAACTCATCTTCTAACTTTTCCTCCTCTTTGCTGATTCAAGAGAAGATTGCACTCCTTAACCTTTTCTTCTCCAGTGCTTTCAACCCATCTTTCTGTCTTTTCTGAAACAGAGAGAAAATAAGGACGAAGTTTTTCACCTTCTGTATATGCCATGCTTTTTATGGACCTTCTGTATCACTGTGTCACTGTCATCCTGTTGCTCATCGATTTGCTCGAGCGGGCACTAGTAACATCTCCATTGTGAGACTTGTTGTTACTGTTTTTGGCATATCGAATACACCACGGGTAGCTTACCAGGCTCTGCTGTGTGGGCGAGATACCCTTGGTAGTTTGCCGGGCTCTCCGAGAGGGTGGAGGAATCGAACCCGGGTTGGCCCTGTGCAAGGGAAAAACACCCTACCCACTGTGCTATCACTCCAGCCAAGATTTTGCCTTTTTCTTTTTGGGTCATACACGGTGACGCTCAAGGGTTACTCCTGGCTCTGCACTCAGGAATCGGGGGACCACATGGGATGCTGGGAATCAAACATGGGTTGGCCACGTGCAAGGCAAACACCCTACCTGCTGTGCTATCGCTTTTTTATCTTTAAAAAAAAAAGTGTAAAGGCTCTGGGTGCTCAGCGCTTCTGCAGCCACACCTAGCTCTTTCCTCTCATTCACAATCAGGCCTCAGGAAAAAGGTTTTGATTCTCACTGTCGTCATTTCCTCACCTCCCACTCTCCTATCTGCTCCCTCTGCTCCAGCTCTGGTCTCAATAATGCCTTTCAGTAAAGACAAGGATGACCTCCAGGTCCCTAAAGGCAAAGGATATTTTCCAGTCCCTTCTCATGTGACTGCTCAGGAGCCCGGCTAGGCAGATGCCGGCAGGCTGGGCTGTTCACTGCCTTTTCAAGGACTGCAGTTCCTTCCCTTCCCTCATTCCACATTCTTCTGACCTTTACCTCCCTTTCTGTCAGCCCCTTATTTGCTCCCATTCATTTTCTAAATGCAACCGGAATGATCTTTTCAGAAATGTAAACGGCATCATATAATCTCATAATCCTCCAGTAGCTTCCTGCTGTGCCGAGGAGAAAGGCAGGATCTTCTTTGTGCTCTGGGAGCTGCTTCTCCTTCATTCTTATCTCCATCTCTCTAATTATTTCTGTTTCCACCTGCTGGTCTTTGGCCCTGGAAAATCTCCTACCATCTATTTCCACCCCTTCTTTGCTCATATGGTTATTGGCCCTTCTTGACCCTTATTCAGCATCTGGGAAGATTTTTCTGTGTCCTTTGGGACAAGCATATCTTGCCACCATAAATACTTGAGAAATTCTGAATGGAAGGAGAAACAAAAGATCTAATGATGCCCCCTTCTGAATCACCACAAGTCAGGGCAACTAAGTATTTTTGTACTGACTGTTTAATTTAGATTCACGGAATACTATTAAGGGCTGGAGGGATAGCACAGTGGATAGGGCATTTGCCTTGTACGAGGCCGATCCGGGTTCAATTCCTCCGTCCCTCTTGGAGAGCCTGGCAAGCTACTGGTGGCATATTCAGTATGCCAAAAACAGTAACAAGTCTCACAATGGAGACGTTACTGGTGCCCACTAGAGCAACTCAATGAGCAACGGGATGACAGTATACTATTAAAAAACCAGTTAACTACCCCACCAACCAAGGGCCACAGATCCAAGGAGGATGGGACCCCAGGCTTTACTCCAGAATCTTTTGTTGAGAAGACTGTCAAATAGAGCTGAGAAATGTTAGAACTGAGCTGTATGTAGCAGAGGGGGCACTTTCATAGCAGGGTCTCTGGAAATCTAGAGGAATTCATTCACATTTCACACACAGGACAGTTTCAGGAGTACACAGCCATCTGCCACCCCCACCAGATGAAATGGAAATGAAGCCATGAGTTTAGGAAGAGTGAAAAAGAGCAAAGGAAAGCAAGTTAATTGCTATTCCTTTGAGCCTACCAAGACACAGAGGATCATGTAAATGAAGGTCAATTACAAAAGGAGGTTTAGGTTTGTAGAGCATCCAGTGTGTTTTGTGTAGGGCTGTGGATTTTAATCAGCATTCACCATCAGCATTTAATCAGAATAATATGACAGTCAGGCCTATCGTGATATTAATCAGCATGATGTGACAGTCAACGGGCATGTCAATGTAACCTGTGCGCTATGAGAAGGTGAGAAGAAGGGAGGGTGACCCTTCACTAGATTGTTACAGATAACAGAAGAACCCTTCACACAGGTGAGGTGGGGTACTCTGCCGATATTCTTAGCAGCATGGGTAAACTTGCATTCAAGTTTATCAGTAACTCTTTTATTAATTTTAAAAAATTAATCATATGTGGGCTGGAGCGATAGTGCAGCGGGTAGGGCGTTTGCCTTGCATGTAGACGACCCAGGATCGATACCTCTGCCCCTCTTGGAAAGCCTGGTAAGCTACCGAGAGTATCTTGCCTGTATGGTAGAGCCTGGGAGGGAAGCTACCCTGGCATATTTAATATGCCAAAAACAGTAACAGTCTCACAATGGAGACGTTAGTGGTGCCCACTCGAGCAAATCAATGAGCAACGGGATGACAGTGACAGTGACTGTGACAAATCATATGTATATGATTTATTTTTACATATTAAAACACACATAAACATATATAATATTATATGTTTTAATATTATTATATAAACATATTCTATTATGATATTATAGTATGCATTCCCCCACCTTTCCTTGTTTTTTACTGCTGTAATGACTGGTGCCTTCACACCTTCTATGATGTCTGAGATCACAAACAGCAGTACCACTGAGATCTCTCTGGGCTTGGGGGTGAGGCAGAGGGTCTAATTCTCAGACTTCTGCCCACAGGCTAGGTGCTCTTCCTGCTGAGCCGTATGCCCAGGCCCCTGGCCAGTGACTCTTCAGTCCTGGGAGAACATCTGCTTTTTATTTTAAGGAACTTCTACAGTAAGCTCCCCATCCAATCCACTCCTACACACTGGTTTAGGAACCAGGTACTAGGTACCAGGTATGAGCAAATCTTTCTTCCCTTATTCTGGGCCAGAAAGAGGTGCCTGAAAGGTCCTTGACTCAACACTCCTCGCCCCAATGTGAATTTGATGCCCAATGAGAATAAGGGCCTTCTTTAGTGATACTTTTATCATTAACCACTAGCATAACTGCTCCATTGCAAACAAAGGACCAAACAGTTCTCTGAATCATCCTTCAGATAGCCAAAGCTCAGTGGATACAATTAAAATCTTGGAAGACACAAATTCCAGAGGGGCAAAGACAAGCCAATCAACCATGAGAAATATTTCGGAAACTCATCTTCTCTCACTGAGACTGGCAAAGGAAAGGGTCCAGGCACCAGGAGACCTGGGGTCACAGACCAGTCTCTTCACTTCTCTGGTTTGAGTTTCTTCAGTTATTAAAAAGGGAGTAGCCTCAAAGTGTAGGAACACTTTCTCTCTGCTCTCCTTTGAGGCCTGAAGGAATTTCAATCTTTCCACATCTTCTCCAATAAATGGGACAGTATAATCAATCCCTCAATTCCATGGGTCCTATCCCTCTTGTGAGCACCCCTCACCAACACAGGATTTCTCCTAGGATCTTCCTCTGCTATTAACCTGTCTCCTAGCCACTTCTCCACCCAAGTTACCTGAAAAAAAACTCTGAATCTCCTGTTTTCACATTTTCTAACTTTTCATTATATTTCCAAGCTACTTCATTCTTACTTTCATTCCTCTCCATCAACATCAACAACCATCTGATTGCTAAACCTCTCTCAATCCTTATTTATTTTGTGGCCCTGGGGATTGAATTTAGGTCTACTGCATGTAAGGCATGTACTCTTGACTGATAAATCACTTCCGTGGGGCAAGTCTTCACTCTCTCCAGACGCTGAGTCCTGTAGATCTCTGTCCCACAGCTGGAAATGCCACCTTTGACTTTCAAATTTCTCTCCTTAGCCTTCTCGCTACTTTTTTTCTGGCACCCTTCCTAATCTCATCAAAACATGCCCAATTTCATCTAAGCTTAGATGTGGGTCTTCATGACCCTATCTGCTTTAGAAATTCACACACATCAGATCCAACCTTCCTCATCATTAATTAATTGATGAGTTCCTAAGCCACATGCCTAGTATAGAACACACACCTAAGACTCAGAACCAACTATTCAGTTCTCTGCTAAAAATGTTATCTCAGTAAAATACTACTACTACTACTACTACTACTACTACTACTACTATAATAATAATAATAACAATAATAATAATAATAATAATAATAATAATAATAATAATAATAATAATGATTAGGGGGCTGGAGAGATAGCACAGCAGGTAGGGAATTTTCTTTGCACACAACCAACCTGGTTTCTATCCCCAGCATGCCATAGGGTCCCCTGAGCACCGCTAGAAGTAATTCCTGAGTGAAGAGCCAGGAATAACCCCTGTGCATCACCAGGTGTGACCCCAAAAGCTCCCAAAAAATTAGAAGAAAGAAAACAGGCAATTTCAATTCAGAAAGTGTAAACCGGAACTGCAGAAACCTCTGCTTTGACTTGTTCTTCTGTTAAATTCCCGACAAGCATGGGCACTGAGCTGAGTGCAGAAGTTCATGCACTATCACTTGCCACCATGTGACCTTGAGCACTTCAACTCTCAAAATCTTCAATTTTTCTGCCTAAAACAAAGAATATTAGCACGGTAGCACTGTTGTCTCATTGTTCATCAATTTGCTCGAGCAGGCACCTGTAACATCTCCATTGTGAGACTTGTTACTCTTTTTGGCATATTGAATACTCTACGGGTAGCTTGCCAGGCTCTGCCGCTCGGGCTCGATACTCTAGGTAGCTTGCCAGGCTCTCCGAGAGGGATGGAGGAATGGAACCTTGGTCGGCTGCATGCACAGCAACTGCCCTACCCGCTGTACTATCACTCTATAGCACTAATAATATTACAGTTCTTCAATAAGATAATCTATGTAAAACATGTAGACAAACCACTTGCACTTGATGGAGATCTGATGGTTACAACTATTATATCATTGTTGTTATTAGTATATTTAATATTCTTCTCAGCCACTTTAAATCTGTAATCTGGGAGTCATTCTAAAACCTCTCTTGCTCCATCATCTTATCCTATCATTCCAATATTTCAGAATGAAGCTTTTATTCCCGTTGTTCTAGAAACCACTTTGGGGGAGGGGTGGGGTGGTGGTGAAAGGGGGTGGTACTCCCAGGCACTGCTCAAGGGGCCTGAGGCACCACTCTGGAAAATGATTAGTCTGGTTTTGGGGGTTTGTCTGATGGCTCAGTGCTCATGGCCCATGGCATGGTGCTGCTTAGGCGTAGCAGTGTTGGGGGACATCAGGATCGCCATAGTGTCTGGGGCTACCACGGCTGTACCAAGTAGTGCTAGGCATGAGATAGGTGATTCTCAGGACCTTAGCATGTGCAAGGCATGTACTTCAGCCTTTTGAGTTACTTCCCTAGTCCCTAAGAACCTCTTTTAACTGTTTTTTAATGTCCTAGATTTTGGTTCATTATCACAAAACCACGAGAGTGATCTTCCTAAGTCACCAGAAGGATCATGTTATTTCCTTGTCTAAAAAAAAATCGAATGGTTCCTGAAAGTCTATATGACAAATTCTAAACTCACACCCAGCTTCTTTGTCTCATCTATAGATACTTCCCCTTGTTGGTCCCATAGCAGTTTCTTCTATGCACACCATTCATTCTCTCAAATGTCCTTCCCAGACACTTTCTATTCACCAGCTCCCTGTGACTGTGCCTTTCTCCCCTGTCCTTTTCCTCTCCTACCACTCTCTCTCCGGGCTACAGGGCTCCACTCAGGATGATTAGTCATACGGTGACACTGTGCAAATACTTCTTTTACAGAAATAATGATCTCTTCTTAATATTCCGTGTTCTCATATTTTCTCTACTAAACAGGGTTGCTTGAAGCAGCAGGATCGTATTTACCCAGGGCACATTAAACAGTCCATGTTTAATGATCAGAGGAAGATGTCCATAAATAAAGGAGGCAGTACCTGGAATAGGACTCAGCCGGGAACATGAGCTACACCATGACCATCTCTTCATCATCAACCCCAGCACCTAGTCTTACATCTGACATGGTTCCCCACAGTTCCCAATAGCACTGCCTCCGCCTTCCCCGACCTCCACTCTTCTTGGACTTCCAGGCTCTGCAAAACCAAAAAGTTCTTACAAATGGCAACAAATGCCCATTTCACACCTACCCACCTACCCTTCTCAGGCTGCTCTTTGATCCAGGAAAGATGGGCAGTTCCAGCCAGAAATAAGTGACTTATGTCTCACCCATACCTGACCTCTCCCAATGAAATTCCTGCTCATTTTGTAACTCAAAGGAAACAAAAGCAGAGTTATTTCTGAGATTAAAGAGAGGGGGACAAAAGATCAGCAGAGAGGAAGCCTGCTTGACAACCCCCCTTGCCCCCCCCACACACACACTACTCAAAACAAACAAAAAAATAAATAAAATATAAAAGGAAAAATCAGCCTGCCTAGGGGCAGGCTGATGCCTGGGACCTTGTACTGGGAATTTCTTTTCTTTTCTTTGGCTGGTAGCCTTTTTTCCAGTTATAAAGTAAATGATGCTAGAGTGGAACATAAGCCAAACATGAGAAAAAATATGTTTATAGGATCTCTTCTTGGGGCTAGATTCTGGTAGAATAGGGAGTGTGGTGGCAGGCAAGACCACGAAAGGAGAAAGGGCACTCTGGGTTTGGAAGCTTTTTGTGATCTTTGTAGATGTCTGGCTTCTATAATCAATGCCTTCCTAAAAGTTGGGTCAATTTTAATTTTAATTATATTTTCCATGCATGAGGAAACCTGGCTATTTAAAGAAGTTTGCTGAAAATGAAGCCAGCTCTTTTGCCAGAGTTTCAAGTTAAGTCTGGATTTTCTTAAATAAAAGCATACCAGTTACTACATCAGGAACACTGTTGGTCAAATATTAATAATGCAAAAAGGAATTGAACTTGAAAGGCATCGGGCAGGAAGGGACAGAAAACAGGATCTCACCTGCCTTTGCCAAATTCTAAGCAAATCAGCACAGGGATCCCAGAATTTGTTCTCTGGTCAGAACCATAGTTCCGGGAACACAGTTCTCGTAACTATCTGCCTACAAGTTTTCACCTGCCCATGCAAATTCAATTTGGAGAAAATTTTCAAGTTAAAAACAATGATCACTTAAATTACACTAGAAACTAACAAGAGGATGAACCTCAGCTGGAAGCATCTAATATTCAGGTAAATGACAAAACACATGAGTTTCTTCCAAGAGCAAGATCGAACGAGCCCTGTGAGGATACAAAACACAAGAACCATCTATTGTGAAAAAACAAAGAAAAATAACTGAGGGCAGGAGATTTCATGGAAGAAGCGAACACAGCACGTGTCCACAGTTCAAGGAGGCTTGGTGGGGTTTTCAGAAGTGACAAGAGGAAAAAAAAAAAGCCTTCTCCTTTGTTATCTCTCCCACACACTCATTCCCAGCCAGGCCTCCAGGAAAGGAAGCATTCTAGACAAAGGAAGGGCTCAAGACTCCACGGGATGGCCGAGATGCCAAAGGACTCAGCCGGCCCATTGGAACACTGGCTTATTTTACCAGCTGACCTGCTGGCGCTGCCATATGGCCTGAACCTGACTCTGTGTTGGGGCAAATCATCCTGGGTCTGTGCCTGGTTCTACCCTCTCCAGGCTGGGATGACAGAAGTGGAGCAGGTTTGTTTTGAGTCTCCTGACTTTGTCTGAGGCAGTCACACTGGAACAATGGCTTTCCAAATCCTCCCAAGTCCTTGCAGGTTTTCAAAGGATCTGAACAATACGCCAAGAAAGAAAGGCTGAAGATGGACAGCTAGCTGCAGGGACTTGGGAGAGAAGCAGCAGATCCATGAGGGGACGTGGGATCTTGGAGTGGCAAAGTGGGACCAAAAGGCAGATGCCAGGCGCGTCTAGGGATCTGTTCCTCATCAATCCTACTAGGGGAATGAATTCGCCCTTCAATTAGGTGTGTGAGTCTTGCTGCATTCCTACAAACCACCTCTCTTGAGTCTTCCCCAGTGATGCCATGATTTACAACAACCAGGGATGAGCTTGCAGGAAAATGACATTCTAACAAGAGTGAGAAAGAAAAATCACCTTTGGTAAAGTTTCAAAGCTAAGAATTCCTGGTCCAAGTCCTGTAGTTTTTCAAGTGGTCAAAAATATGGAGTTTGCAATTGTCCTCTGGATGAGAAAACCTACTAACTCATTTGAGGCAATGAGTGAAGGCTGATTAATAATTGTTCAGAATGAACTAAAATAAATCATTACCATGATCCACATTCCATTAGAAAACAGTTCTGACTTGTTTTTTAGAAATGCACTTCCTGGGTGAAGGAAACAAAATTTGAAAGCTTTTTTTTTTAATTTTTATTAGTGAATCATCGTGAGGTGCAGTTACATACTTATGAACTTTCATTGTTTGCATTTGGTTTACATCCCTCCACCAGTGCCTATTCTCCTCCACCAATGTTCCCAGTTTCCCTCCCACCACCCCCACCCCAACCCCCACCACCCCACCCTGCCTCTGCAGCAGGGCATTCCCGTTTGTTCTCTTTCCTGTTGGATGTTATAGTTTGCAATAGAGGTATTGACTGCCTCGCAGCATTTTTTTTTAAATGTGTTTTTGTCCTATGGATGCAAGTAAGGTTCTTGATGATCTAAGTGACTTGAGTTCGATAGTCCTGGACTAAAAGTTAAGCTCTAACCAAGAATGAGAACAATGAATAGCCCAGGAGGATTTTTAAGTTGAACAAGGATACTGGAAGGGGCAGGTTTGGGCCAAAACAGTTCACCTGAGACACATAATGACCTTTGTCAGGCCTCAGTGTCTAAACCTCAGGTCCACAGAAGCAAATGGGAATTTTGGTCTACTGCTATCAGTTACTGATACTGCTCAAATTTACTAAACGGGTCCAATACTGTGAAGGTACAAGAGTATCTGGGCCCATTCCTAAATGTGATGGAACCTGACCTAAGTGTGCAAAAATGGATTTTCAGTTGCCATTGTGCGCTCTGGAGCCTGAAAGCCTAACAGGGCTGGAGCCTAGCTTTTAATTACCTATCAGCACTTGGGAAAGCTGGTTAACTGCTCTGGTTTTTAGTTGCCTTCTAAGTTGGGGAGAATTTCTGTGAGTATTGAACGAACTGTGTCAGGTTTAGTCAGACAATATAAGCATCAGGGCACATGTGTTCCAACAGGGAGACCTCGGCTCAATCCTCAGCACCACAAGGCCCTTCAAAGCATCACTAGGAAGAGCACTCGGGGCCCTAAGCACCACCAAAGAGGCCTTGGTGTCTGCTACCATGGAGCAAGCACCACCCCATTCTCAGGTGACAGCATTGAACCTTCCATCCAGCTGTCCAAGAATTGCCCAGACCGCCCCACAGCTTCCTTGAGAGGCCCCCAAATAAATAAACGAATTAAAAATATAAAAGCTCTGAAAAAATTAAAAACAATAAGAATGTGTTTGAGTTCCTGGTACCTGTTATACTATTGGATGAGCATCAGGAAATTCTGCACAGAACCTCTTGCTGGAGATAATTATGCTTCCAATTTATAGTGTCCTTATCTATGTTTACTATGCATCCCCTATGCATGACCTCAGCTGGTATTAATCATACCCCAGACATCAAACGCACCGGGAGACAATCATAGTTAATGTCCAATGAAAACAAACCATTAGACTTTGACAAGAGAACAGAGGTTATGGGGCCTGAGCAGGTAGGGCATTTGCCTTGTACATTCAATCCCTGGCATTCAATATGGTTCCCTGGGGAACTACTGGGAATAATTCCTGAACTCCTGAGAGCAGAGCCAACAGTAACCCGTAAGCATCGCTGGATGTGACACTGGGTGTGATGTCCCTTCCACCGCTCAACCAAAAGAGCCCCAAGGGGGGGGGGAGAGAGAGAGAAAGAGAGAGAGAGAGAGAGAGAGAGAGAGAGAGAGAGAGAGAGAGAGAGAGAGAGAGGAGAGAGAGAACACAGAAGTCACCTGTGGGGCAGTGGTGGCAAAGGATATTGGCATTTGATCACTGGACATGCCATGGAGTGGTAATATTCTACCCCTAAATATACGGGAAGGGGAGGGAAGGGAAAGAGAAGGGAAGGGAATCTGGATTCTATTCAGCCTTTGAGGAACCCCAAGACCATAAGAAAGTCAAAGCATTTTCAGTTTCCTCATCTATATGATGAGCAAATGGATTATAATCTCATTAGTCCCCAAGGTCCTCTCCAAGTCAATATATTTTATAATTCTAAGTTTTGAGTTGAGGCGAAAAATATCTCTTTACTGAAGGCAAATGTCAATTCCCAATTCACATTTCTCAAGCTTCCCTCCAGTGCTGACCTTGCCTAGGATACCAAGAGCACAGGACTCCCTATACCCCAGGAAGAGCAGGAAAGTGCTGCTGCCTCTGCTCCCCACCTGCTCCCCACTCCCCCAACCACAACTGGAATGATGCTTGGTCTTCTGGCCCTGATGAAGGAGGCATCACCACTCTGACAGTCTCCCAGACAGAGATTCAGAGAACCCTGCCTTCATCCACCATCTCTAGTAGTTTGGTCCAGATCCCCCGCAGGTCAACTGATTACTTGCCATTTTTCCTTTAACTCATGGGATATAGCTGTAGGAAGGAAGCTTAGACCACTTACATCCAGGACCTCTAGGTTCACAGGCCCCCAGTCTCCTGAATGGTACTGTGCAGCTGGTGGTGGTACTACATCATTTATGTGTGGGAAGTTAGGCATCAGCCCCCGACGCCTCCCAACAATATTTGTCCTGGACCCCAGAGTTGGACCATGCACGTCTCACACTGATTGCATCTTGTGCTTTTTTAGCACAAATACACCTTATCTCTTTTGGCCCTTAAAGGTTTAGGGTAGAAATGATAATCTCTGCTGAACAGCATGTCAGCGTCATGAAAACAGAAGTTATGTTTGTTCTGTTCTCTGCTTTATCTTTATAACCCACCGTCATGTCTGCACCTTGTATCTATTTAGAGAATGTCTGCTGAGTTGGGGAATGAAAGAACTGCTCAAGGTTAGGCTGTTAAAAAAAAATAGCCTGGGATCATCTGTCTCTAGGTCCACTGCTCCTTTATCACCTCCCAGGCTTAATCTAAGGGAGGCTCAAAAGGGATTTGTGTAGACAAAAATAAAAACAAAGGGGTGACCGCGATGTTCCGGAGTGGGCTCTCCGGTAGGAGGTGCAAGAAGGGCTGTCACTGTCACTGTCATTCCATTGCTCATCGATTTGCTCAAGCGAGCACCAGTAACATCTCCATTCTGAGACTTGTTACTGTTTTTGGCATATCGGATACGCCATGGGTAGTTTGCCAGGCTCTGCCTTGTGGGCGGGATACTATCGGTAGCTTGCCGGGCTCTCCCAGAGGGGCGGAGGAATCAAACCCAGGTCTGCCGCGTGGAAGGCAAACGCCCTACCTGCTATGCTATCACTCCAGCCTGTAAAAAGGACAGCAGGTAGAATTCGGATGATGTGTATGATAGTACTATATGCTCTGTGGACAGACACTCCCATTTTATAAACAACCTCCCTTCTCCCTCTCTTCCAGTCCTTCATCTGGAATTCCTCTTCCTCCCCTCTGACCAATCTCTGACCCAATCACTGCCACTAGGCTGGCTCCTCTTTTCCTCCTCTACCCCCCAATTATGGGCTTGCTGTTATCAGAGCATATCCCAAATCATAGTCTATATCCTTGCTTTTTAGCATCACTTGCATCCGTTTCCCTCTCTGTCTCCAACTGTGAATTTCTTGATTGCAGGGACATTGCCTTTTACGTCCATAAGTAAATTCCTAAACAGAAGTGGTCAGGACACAGATTTTCAATAGTTGGTTTTGAATGGACTGTTAGGTGCAACCTTGTACCTCATCAAGAAAAAAAAAATCAAGTCTGCTTCAAAGAGCACTTTCTGCTTGATGCTTCTTTGTGAGCCACCAGCAGTCATCCACGTTCCCTGGCAATGAACACAAATACACATCAACACGAAACAAGGCTACAGACTGGACCTGTCTGACACATGAGCTCCTACTGACTTGCCGTCACCGGGATAATACAAGGATTGGCAATGTTCTGGGTATGTTCCACCAGCCCATTTCCTACAGTGCCTGGATCTTGGTTCTGGTACCCAAATTCGCTGTCATAGGTAGCATCATGGGAGGAACAGGAAAAAAGACTAACTTTCGACATGCAAACAGGCTGAATGCCCGGATAGAGGAATCTGCCTAATTGCCTGTGGAGAGAAAGGTGTTCCCTTTCCTCGCTTCCCCTGATACTAGAAATGGGTCACGAGATGGGATGATGAAGTCAGAAGGGAGAGGGTTCATTTGTGGAAAAGATACAGTGACAGAAAGAGGATCCAACAAGGGTGAGCAAAGGACTCAACTAGGCCTTGAGCAGGGGGAGAATCCAGGGACCTGGGTTGTCTTCCCAAATGGCTGGGCTGTGTTTGTATCAAGTAAGGGAAGTTGGGGAACTGCCTCGTGACATTGTATACGTAGAAAGCCCCACCGGATTCCAGGGAAGCAGGCTCTCAGGTTAGAAGCAGCCACAACACAGACACAGTCCTTCCCCACCAGTGGAAAGGGCATAATCTAAAGTTCCCAGTCCTAAATTACCTGGAGAAAGTTCTATGCTGATTGTGTATCTCTGTAGTATCCCCCTGTTTCAGAGAGAAGCAGTGAAGTGTCCTGGTAAAGGTTAGGGGGATCCCACAGAAAGATCACTCTGTGGGGTGTGTGTGTGTGTGTGTGTGTGTGTGTGTGTGTGTGTGTGCGCGCTTGCTTGCTTGCTTGTTTCTGCTGTCTCCCCTGCTCCCAGGCTTTCTCAGGGGTGTGAGAGGGAATATCACTGCCAACTACCTCATCAGGGTACTTTTTTATTAAGGGACAAGTGAGAAAATATGAGTAAAAATACTTGGTAGGTTGTAAAGGTGCTATACAAGTGTGAAGAAGTAGTATTATTATCAGTGCTTTATTTAGTTGCTGCTTGTATCAGCAGGGTATGCTGACATGGCTTTGACTTTTGCTTTTGCTCACATAAATATCAACATTCCTATTTTCCCTGTGACAGTTACTCTGCAAGTCCCTGAGGCCCAGGACCGCTGGGCCTCACGTCCTGGTCCTGCTCCTACAGTCCTGGGCACCCGGAATGTAGCTTCTCATTGGGCACACTCCCCACTGTCCCTCAGGACACATCTCCAGTAGGAGCCAGTTTCCATCTCTCTTTGGTCTTGTGTACAACTCGCCATCACTTCAACTAAGGATGTGTATTGGCCATCTCCTTGCTTTTTTTTTCTTCCCTGACTGGACTGCGAGTTCCTAGAAGACAGGGACTATCAATAATGCTAGAAATAAACAGGTCCATAGGTCAGTTCATGCATTATTTCCCCCACCTGCTGCACTGTAAGAGCAAAGTTTGCCTGATAAAACAATTGTTTTGTTCCCTGTAAGGCTCCTGGAGTTTAGGTGTAATGAGCACAGGCTGGAGACCAGCAAAGGAGAGATAATAATGATCACAACAAGCTGAGGCTTAATGCTGAAGAAGCAAGAGGCATTGTGCTCCGAACCCCCTAGGAGGCTGGCGCTATTTCCCCCAAATCTGCAGATGAGGAAATAAAGAGGTAATCTACCTTTAGCCACCAAACAAAGTAGCAGGACTCAACTAAGTTCGCCTTCGATGTCTGTGGGCTTAATAACTGCATCAGAAAAAGGTAACAACAAAGGAGTGGTGAAAGAGGCATTTACAACTTACTGAGATAAGAATATTATTGTGGGTTTAGCTTGATTTTATTATTGTGGTTTTAAGATCTGAATAGCCTATTTTCCCCCTACATCCCTTCTTCTAGTCTAATAATGCCCCAGCAGGTAAGTGCATCAGACAAAGTTTTCATGCGAAAATACAATAATGAGAGGAATTTCATGCAGGAAGCAAGCCAAGATCCTGTCTCCCTGTGTGCTGGGAGTTGGCCTCCTTCACTCCCTCCCACCTCCACCTTTGAAGTAGTCAGAGGCCTCTTTCCTACCATCCTTGTCCCGACTTCATAGCCTTTACATTGTGTCCAGGGGCAGCAGGACACTGGGTGCTTGGGGGTGTACTCCCAAGCACAGGGAAATTCCCCATGCAGATGCTTGTTGGGCAGAGAGTGATGGACAACCTGATGATTCCTTCATCAGGTAGTGGCTCTTTGTAGAGGCTTGTCCTTTCAATGCAGAGCCAACCAGGCCATCTTTACTTTGGGAAAACTCATCCAACTTTCCATCTTCAGTGAGTCGAAAGAGAATGAAAAAAGGAAAATTTTCATTCACACACTACCTCCATCCCATAGAATGACCAAAAAAAAGGGGGGGGGGTCCTTGAGTATAAAAACCTGAGGACAAGCCATGGATGGGAAACATCTCCTCACCACATCTGAAGATAATACTCTCCTTTGATCCAAAGAGGAAATATATGTTAAGTCTATTCTGACGGCACAGTCCACCTGCTTTGTGACCTTTGAAAAATGACCTCAAGTTGCATCTTGAAAAGAATTGGAAACAGGGGTCAGAGATATAGTACAGCAGGCAAGGTTCTTGCATTATACATGGCTGATCAGATTTAATCCTAGCAGTGAATATGATTCTTTAAGCACAGCCAGGAGAGATTCCTGAGCAGGAGAAAGCCTTGAACACCACTGGGTGTGGCCCAAAGACCAAAATAATAATAATATTATTATTATTAATATTAGTATGGACTAGAGTGATAGCACATGGGTAGGGCATTTGCCTTGTATGCGGATGACCCGGGTTCGATTCCTCCGTTCTTCTCAGAGAGCCCGGCAAGCTAATGAGAGTATCCCGCCCGCACGGCAGAGCCTGGCAAGCTACCCGTGGCATATTTGATATGCCAAAAACAGTAACAACAAGTCTCACAATGGAAATGTTACTGGTGCCTGCTCTAGCAAATCAATGAACAACGGGAGGACAGTGCTACAGTGGTATTATTATGACAGTAGTAGTAATGAATTGAAAACAACCATGTTTCTTTATGAGATTTTTTTGAGGGTTATAGACAATATGCAGTAAGCCTTAACATTGTGACTGGCAACTATGTTCAAAAAGTATCGGCTATTATAATTGAGTATTGTTATTATATCACAGGCATCACTGTTTTCTCTGCTGTGTAGCCTCTAGTATAATAAAAATCATTATTTTTGAAAGCTATCCTGGGGAATTTTCAGTGTCTCCTCTGTATTCCAAATTCTAACTTGAAATATTCTTTGGTAGACTAGGCAAAGAAGCTGTCTTTAAGTAATTTCCCTTTTCTTGGCATTGGTATAGAAATACCTAACTAAAACAGTAATCAGATGAGAGTCAAAAAGATACAGCATATTAGAAGTCAAGTGCTTTGCCAGTATATTAACATTGTTCTTAATGACATGCATCACACATTGAGATCCACCTCTAACATCTCTCTTGTTACAGAAGAGTAATGACAACAGATAATTAAAATGATGGAGACAAGGCTTCCTGGGGAAGGTTGGTGGGGCACTATGTGGAAAGAATACTGCAAGATTCCCAGTAGTAAAAGAAATCGGCTCCAGAGACACCAAATTAAATTTCTTGTTATAAATGGTGAAATCACTCTTGGAGTATTCTGCTGGGCTGGAGTGATAACACAGTGGGTAGCATGTTTGCTTTGTACGTGGCTGACCCAGGTTCAATTCTTCCATCCCTCTCAGAGAACCTGGCAAGCTACCGAGAGTATCCCACCCGAATGGCAGAGCCTGGCAAGCTCCCTGTGGCATACTTGATATGCCAAAAACAGTAACAACAAATCTCACAATGGAGACGTTACTGGTGCCCACTCGAGCAAATCGATGAACAATGGGAGGACAGTGCTACAGTGCTACCATCTCCCAGTCCCTGATGTCTCAAGTATCTGGGATTTCAGTTTCTCAAAGGGTTGGAAGTAGCTGAGAGTTATAGGCATGGTCCCCAAATATTTTCCATTTAGAAATGAGTGTGGGTATATCAATCTTCTCTCTGAACCTGAGCTATGAATGCTTGAATGAAAAAACAAGGTAGAAGTAAGAGTGTGTCAATTTCTGGCACGAGAATGTCCTAAATGGGCAGTTTCCACTTCCTGTTTCCTCAGACACCACTGATGTAAACACATAGATGTATACCCGGTCACACAGCAAGAGAAGCCAAGTACTTCTGAGTCAGAGGTCCCTATGGAGAGGAACTAAGGTGGCTATGCCACTCAGCTAAGCTGAGCTCCCAGCTGCCAGGCAACCCTAGGCCTTTCTGAGTGGGCTTTGCCAGCCCCTAGTGAGGGCACTGGAATGAGTGTCTCTTCTCCGTGTTGCTCAAATTGGAAATACATGAGTCAAATTCACTATCTGAAGCACCCAGTTTGGGATGATTTCTTCGGCAGCTAGACAATAATATGCCTTATGTCTGGAGGGAATCCTTCCCTGCATCCTTTAAGGTACTTTTTTTTTTTGCTCTTTGGGTCACACCCAGCGATGCTCAGGCTTTGCACTCAAGAATTACTCCTGGCGGTGCTTGGGGGACCATATGGGATGCCGGGGATCGAACCCAGGTTGGCCGCGTGCAAGGCAAACGCCCTACCCGCTGTGCTATTGCTCCGGCCCCCTAAGGTACTTTCTTTACCCTGAAATATTCCTTTCCTTGCTTTCTCCTCTTAGTCCGGTTGAAGACTGCAATTAGTCATCACATCTACTGCAGAGATATAGGAAGCCTTTAGTCAGAATAGAGAGGCTGTATCAGTTCTTCAGCATTTAGACCTCAGGCTGTGTGTCAAGCAATACTAAGCATGTCCTAAAATGTCATGTCTCAGTCTCTCAAAAACGACAGCTTCTTGTTATTAATCAGTAAAAATGTAAAGTATTGGATTAAAAAGACGGTCCACTTAGTTCCAATGTCTCTCCTAGGGGCAGGCTATGCCCAAGCTGGGAGGGCATTGTTGCCTGTCAGCTGTGTTAAGGTGAATCTGACTTGGGTTGGATCCCGTTACCACATATGGTCCCATGAGCCCTGCCAGGAATAATCGACAAACATAGGGTCAGAAGTAAGTCCTGGAAAACTTCTGGTTATGGTCCCAAAACAGAAACAAAAGAAGTAAAGTGTTAACAAAATTATCTATAACATTAAACAGGTGAACTGGAGAGATAGGGCAGCGGGTAGGGGCGTTTGCCTTGCACAGCCGACCCGGGTTCGATTCCTCTGTTCCTCTCAGAGAGCCTGGCAAGCTACGGAGAGTATCCCATCCACACGGCAGAGCCTGGCAAGCTACCCCTGGCGTATTGGATATGACAAAAACAGTAACAAGTCTCACAACGGAGACGTTACTGGTGTCCGCTCGAGCAAATCGATGAACAACGGGAAGACAGTGCGACAGTGCTACATTAAACTGGTCAATTTTTAGTGGTTTTAAAAATATATACATATATATTTAACAATGGGCTGGAACTGCAGCACAGCAGTTGGTTGGGCATTCGTCTTTCACTCGGCCAACCCGAGTTCGATTCCTCCGCCCCTCTCAGAGAGCCTGGCAAGCTACTGAGAGTATGAAGTCCGCGCAGCAGAGCCTGGCAAGCTACCCGTGCATATTGGATATGCCAAAAACAGTAACAATAAGTCTCTTAATGAGAGACGTTACTGGTGCCCGCTCAAACAAATCTATGAGCAACGGGATGACAGTGACATATTTAACAATAGTGAAGAATACAATCAATACATTGTACATTATAGAGTAAACAAATACAACCACTTTAGAAAGTATATTGGCCATGTATCTCTCTCTCACACACACACACACACACACACACACACACACACACACACACACACACACACACATACTTTCATCCAGGCTCTATAATCCTGGTACCACAAATGGTTCCCTCAGGCCTCCTAGTATAAGTCCCTGGGTACAGAACCAAGAATAAACCCTGAACGCAGCACGAAGTGGCCTAAACTATTTCTCTCCATATCCCCCCAAAAGAAAAAGTTGGAAATAGATTACATTTCTGAATATGGAAAAATAGTTCAAACAAAAGTCTATTATATCAGCCTCATGGAATATTATGCAATAATTAATATGTTAACCCGAGTGCCCTAGAACAGATGACTGGTTGAAGAAACTCTGGTACATCTATACAATGGAATACTATGCAGCTGTTAGAAAAAATGAGGTCATGACGTTTGCATATAAGTGGATCAACATGGAAAGTATCATGCTAAGTGAAATGAGTCAGAAAGAGAGAGACAGACATAGAAAGATTGCACTCATCTGTGGAATATAGAATAACAGACTATAAGACTAACGCACAAGAATAGTAGAAATAAGTACCAGGAGATTGTTTCCATGGCGTGGAGGCTGGTCTCTCATTCTGGGTAACTCAGGGAAGGGACCACCAAGTAAAATGTGGTTGGAGGTCATGTGGGGGAAGGGTGATGCGGGCTGAATACAGACTAGAGACTGAACACAATGGCCACTCAACACCTCTATTGCAAACCACAACACCTAATCAGAGAGAGAGAACAAAAGGGAATTCCCTGCCATAGTGGCAGGGTGGGGTGGGGGGAGACGGGCCTGGGGAGGGGGGGAGGGATGTTGGGTTTACCGGTGGTGGAGAATGGGCACTGGTGAAGGGATGGGTTATTGAACTTTGTATGGGGGAAGCATGAGCATAAAGATGTATGGATCTGTAACTGTACCCTCACGATGACTCTCTAAAAATAAACTAATTAAAAAAATAATTAATATGTTAATTATGAAGAACAGTAATTATCAACTTATGACATAACTGTAAGTGGGGAAATCAGAAGATAAAATTATGTCTGTCTGCTGATAAAAACTTTCTAAAAGACAGAAAATACTAAAAGGAAATAATTTAAAAAATAAGTTCTATTGAGCTTCCTCTCTTTGGAAAGGACATCATATATTAGATATTTTAAAAAGGAGAAATAAAATTATGATCCATTAACATAATAAAAAATAATCATTGTCCAATACAAATATGCTTATTTTCTTGATAAAGATAGTCCTTCTGTTAAATGGAATTAAGAGCCAATATTTGGAATCTATGGCAAGTATTTCTTAAAATATACAACTTATTTTATAGGGTGATTTCTTAAAGAATATGTTCTCTATCATTTTATGTCATACTCTGGGTGTTCTGTAACAGAAAATGGGAGTATTTTAGAGGTTTCAGTTAAATTAGCATACTATAATTTTGGCTTTGCTCTTCTCTCTTCCAACCTCCTACTTTTTCCTTCCTTGGCATACAAAATATAAAATGCTAAAAATCCAACCAGCAACAACAGTTCCTATTTTTAGAGTGATCTTTAATCTGATTTTCACAAAGATTCATGCCAATTCAAAAATCACTGCTGTTCTCTTGGTGTTAGTAATGTAGTGATAGTCTTTTGCATTAAAAATTAAGAATTACAGTCACATAAGAGGAAGGAAATCTGGCCTCGACTTCTCAGCGGTCAACTGGTACACCAGCAAAAGCAAAAGGGAAACACTGCCATTGTGTATGAGAATATTTAAAGCCCAAACATTTTTAGCCCAGTTGTTCAAATATTGGCATTAGGTCTCCTTTCTGTAGAAAAAACATGTACAGGAAAATGGAAAAGGAAGACCTGTTTCATTCAAATTCCCAACTTCCTCTTAAGTCCTATGAATGGAGAGGCAGGAAGTGAAGCCTTTCTCTGCCAGCTTTCTTGCTCTTGCTGGAATCATCAGCATCCTTCACTGCAAGCCAAATAAATAAGCATGAAGCAAATGTTTATTTGAAGGTGTAGCAAAACATTAAATACACGCTTTCACATGCTAATTTCCACAATGGAAGTGTTAACATTTTACCTGAATGTACTTGCTGAAGGAGCTTTGAATCTACTTCAGAAACTGGCCACATTGAGCTCACTTTTCTTGGCCATAAAATAAATATCACTGAATAAATAAAACATTAAATAGCATTACAAATAAATAAATAAAACTGGTGCGAGAAGTGGACACTGGTGAAAGGATTGGTGTTGCATGTTGAAATTTAATAATTAATAACCTTGTAACTCTGTAATTCATAGTGATTAAAAATTATCAACCCCCTCCATAGTAGCTAAGAATACTTCTGTATTTCTGTCTAGATGCAGAGCAAGAAGTGGCTCTCTTCAAATCAGCTCATTTACTCCTAATACAAATGTAAACACATCAGTCAGTCAACCATTAGGGGCTAAAGAAACAGCCTGGGAGTTCAAAAGTAATCTCCCACTTGGTTCCAAGGCTTCTAAACTAAGTATCCAGTTGTACACAATAAAACAGGCAGAAGTCAAGATGTTCTCTGCACAGATAAAGCACAATTAAATGAGTCTGAATCAAATTAGTTAGTAATTAAATAACCCCCTAAAAAAAGCTGGGTACCTTTTACAAGACCAGCGACAGGAAGCTTCTAGTTATTGGAGGTAGGAAAAATTACCATGCTCTCTTTTGCTTTCTCTTTCACACAAATACTCCCCAAATTATTTGAGTTAGTTGTTTAAAAGAATCTACATTAACACCTCTTGATCAGTGTCAAAGTAAAAATTGCTTAATGCCTAAGTGATGAAATCGGAGCACTAAGCATTGCGACTTTGATCTTAATTGGCTGCTGGTACTGTGACTTTCTAGAGTTGTTTTTGGGCTTTTAACATTACAGAAAGTCTTCTCATCTCTTCCCTGCTCAAATAGACCACTTAATGAAGCAAATGTTTAGGTGGGTGATTAGAATTACTGGGAACCCTGAATTCTCTAGTGAGCTAAAATTTGCTCAAGTAGAAGGAGGCTGTTCCACCTGAAACAGATGACTGCTGAATCTCAGACATTTTAGAGTTGCTTTCTTTGAAATGTCTTCGTTTCTTGCCATTTGCCAGTGACCTCAACTTGGTAAAACATATGAGTGTATCTGAAGCCCATCCATGCTATCAAACAGCTGTTAAGCTTTAATATAGAATATGGAATGAAGCTCTCAAAGGTGTCGGAATGACTGAGCCAGAAAAGACACTGATTCTTAAACTAAGTACATGCAGATGCAAAGTGGTAGCTCCTTTTTCACATGGAGAGACTAAGATCCATGGAATTAGATATTTGTATCTCCAATACTACATACAAACCACTTCTAAAAGTGAGCATTAATGTGTGGTTACATGAAACTCACTTGGTAAACAATTGGAAGTTGTTTTAAGTCAGTGCACATGCCATTGGGCTGAATATTTTGATGATTATCTTTCAATAAATAAAAATTCTTGGACTGAAAATAAAATAAAAAAGTGCCCAAGGATGACAATACATATATATTTGAGTTTTAAAGTCTTGGATAATAGAGGTGTTGTTTGTTTGTTTAAAGCATAGCAAGTACTGGAGTGAGTTATATCTCCTCTAGGATATTAGCATAGGTCCAAATTAAATGAGCAGAAAAATATTGGTACTCAAACAATTTGTACCTCAGATATATGCATATGTTTTACCAAGTTGAGGTCACCAGCAAATCCGTGTGATTATAGTAACCACAGTTATAATAATGCAAACCCAGCCTAACATAATTTTTACAGATAGATTTTTAAGCTCCTAAAGAGTGAAGATTAGCAGCGATGAACCTGCAGACCAAGGCTATTTTCAACTGCATTTACAACAGAGAGACCCAAGGTCCACGAGAGACTGGGCAGCTTGCCCAATCATGTGATGTGTGGCAACTCAGAACCCGGAGTCCCTTGCTCTTTCCACCTCATGTCTGTCTCCTCAGAACCACACCAAATCAGCACCACTGGTGAAATGATGCAATCAGGACAAGCTACAGGATATGCAGAAGCTAGTGCAAAGTAAAAATGGGGAGAGTTCCTTGTTTTAAATAAAATGCAGTAAGAATTTGGGTTCCAGGAAAGTGTTCCAGGGGTACAGCGTAAGTCTAGTATTCATGAGACTGAGTCCAAACCCCAGCATGGCACCCCTTTCCCCACAGATACTACCAGCTCAGACATTACTGGGAGTGGCATTCTGTCCCCAGCACCTATAAAATATGTTAAGAATTTCAAGATAGCTACAGCAGAACAATCTAGACACTATATAAACTCTAGAAACCAGCCCTTGGTATATGTGTTTATTGGGTTTTTTGAATACTCAGAATATTGAAAAAGCATGGATAAATAAGTAACAGAATGTTCAAATGAATGAAGTAATAAACCTAGAAATTACTACTAAGACTTAGAGTCAGGTTGAGTTAGACAGTATATGACCCTGAGTTGTTGGTTCATTTTTTGTTCCTACCCCCAAAACACATGCCTGGTATAATAAACCTTCTTCCCATCATGAGTATGTTTCCAGAACCAAACACAAGTGGTAATACTACCATGTTCGTATATGGTCAAAAGTAAAAGATGTCAAATTCTTACAAGATCGCTGCTGTTTTATTCTTTATGCATTTAAAAGTAGCCATTCAGATGTGTTCTATAGAACCAAGAGATATGCATGTATAAGTATTCCACACATCGCCAGGCAACCAAGGATTCAAAAAATAGTGGTAATAAAAGATCGATACAATGAAATATTTCATTATGTCAGAGACCATGTTAAGTTCCCTGTATATATTTCCTCCTAAAAAGATCTCATAACATCTTTATGAGATAGATATTTTATCTGATTTTGTTGTTGTTGTTGTTAGGAGAACAAGTCTCTAAGACATTGAGTGGAAAGGTCAGAATTTGAACTCACTGTCAGTTTAGACTTGTGAAGACTACTAATTCTCTGGTAAGCAATACTGTGAAGTTTGGCTATCTAGAGCACTGCTAAGAATGGTGACTGCTTGCCTTTGAATGAAAAGATTATTCTTAGATAAAGGCCTGAGTGAGAGAGAAGAAGAGTGAAGTTTCACTTTGGTGAACAAAAGTGAGCCATAATACACTGAAAGGAGAATTTTCAGATAGTGAGAAATCTAGGTGGTTAATGTTTCAGCTTATGCGAAGGCAGATCAGGTATACAAAGGAAGTTAAGAAGGACACTCCTTCACCCATATTTTATGGGATCTTAAGTCTGATTTATTGAATTCTAATTGTGCAGGGGGGTGAGGGAGGGTAGGCTCAGGGAGTGAAGGAAGCCTGGAGAGAAAGCTCATTTCCCACTCAAATTCATCACAGGGAGTCTGCAAATTGTTTCATTAAGTGATAAAAAGCATTAAAAAGTGGATAACTTTCCTCAGTGGATGGAGGATTTATGTGATAGAAACATACGCAACTAACTTTAGCTCTTCATGGGTTAATGGTTTTTTGATGTAGGAATCACAGAAAAAATAATAATGTGAATTTATAATCATGAAATGTCCCAGAGTTTAAGAGACAGACTGTTTCTGTTGCTACCTCTTCAGAGATAAAAGTCCCTTCATAATTATGGCTTGTGTTTATTATGCTTCAAAGTGTTTATCTGGCAAGGGATGTATCTTCTTTCTTTTTTATAAAACAAGCTACAGAAAATAAAGGGGGGCATACAAAGCAAATTCCTTTTATATATTTAGCCCACCTTTCTTTAGTACTATCCTCCAATGTCAAATTTTATATATGTATATATATTCATAAATATTTGGTGGCCACACCCATGTATACCCTGGCTTTGTGCTCAGGAGTCACTTCAGGTGATGCTTGGAAGACCATATGCTTTGCTAGGGATTTGAACTCAGAAGGCAGCATGCAAGCCAGTGCCTTAATACTATCTCTTCAGCCATATATTTTAAATATGAAATCTATTTCAGGTATGCTAAATTTTCTGATAAAGGCAAAAACAAAAACAAAACCGTCTAGACAAATACTAAGATTTTCTAACCTGAATGAGCTCAGGGGTATGTTACAGGTACACTCATGGGTACACTGCCCCTACCATATTGTGTCTGTAAAACAGTATTAAGTAGAAAGAGTTTGGAAAAAAATGCTGCTTTTGTTCATATGCTCACTGGTGAGTTTCTTCCATCTAATTCAATTGCTGTGGTTCCTTTCTCCATCCAAGGTGTTCAGGTATGAGTAGATGACATAATTCTATACACTGTGACAGAAGTGAAGTCTATTACTAAGAAAGGTTTCTTAGAATGACTTAAGATTCTCACCTGGACTGTCCCAGTCTTAGTGAGAGCATGAAAGGTGCTAGCCCAGGATACACTGGCAAGATGATCATGCCAGAGAAGAACATAGAAGGCACCTAATACTTGGATGATACTGATGAGTCAAAGAATGAAGCAACCAAAGGGAGCCACATCATCTCAGGACTTCTGATACCTGACTTTTAACAAGCCCTTACTGTTTAAGAAACTCTAAGACAGGTTTTCTATGGTGGCCATATCCAACATAACTGAACATCGACTGTGTTCTTAGAACAAAACACTCAATGTAAAACAGAAATTTCACATCTCTTTATTATAGGGGGTATTTTCTCCACTTGGGAAAAAAAAAAGAGAGGTGTGAGAGACAGCTTGAAGAATGGGATAATCTTTGAATTTGATCCCTGGAACTTCCTGCTGTCTGCTTCCCCCTCAACCCTCCCCCTGCCTCCCACCACCACCAATACATACTATTGAATGTGCCCCTGGTAGACCTTAATACCCACCCCAGCATCAAACTGTCAGGCCTACACTACTGGGCCAAACATTACCGGGAGTGAGTGGCTCCAAGGCACCCTGAACTCTGCTTAGGAAAATAAGCAAAATAAAGAAACAAAGTGACAGGGTCAGGGCAGAGAGGAGAGAGGAGGAAAGGAGTGAGGAAGGGAAAAGAAGGGGAGAGAAGACCAAGAAATTAGTGATATAACTTATATATCTCGTCTAATTAGCAGATGGGTCAGAATTCTGAAAGCTATTATTTAAAATCTCTGAATATGTGATGATACAGTATTTTTATATATGTCCACATTTATATACCTATGGTGAAGGTGTTATTTAAAGCAGCACAATAATCTATCACATTTTAAAAGTCTTTGATAACACATTACACATACTGGAGAAATAATAGTGGGGAATAATAGAAGAAATGTACAGAAAATACAGCAAATTTCAAGAGCTGAAGAAAGCAATCATGAGCAAGTTTCCAATCCACTGATAGTTCCTTATCTTCCTTCTCATGCATCAGACAATTCAAGTGCTCTTATTGTGGCTAGCTGAACTAGCCCACCAGATGACATCTATATTAAAATACTGTACAGAGACCTTTAAGGAGAATGAGCATATTAAAGGAGATGTGTGTCTCTAAGATGATACAGAATCAAAGATGGCAAATTTGCTATGTAGGGTCTACCATTCTCCTTTTCTTTCCATTGAAGACTCCACTAATCAACAAAGGTATGCATTTAGCCCTGACCTTGAACGTAGCCCCATAAATTTCATTAAGATGAACTGCAGCAGCCACTACCAATCATTCAGGTTTGACTCTCCACTTCGAAACCCATTTGCCCTGTCTGTCCTGCACGTTCAGTGGGGGGTAGTTCTTCAGGGATAGATCTGAAAATTACACAGAAATTGTGCAATGGTAGCATACGCACCCCTGAGAGATGGATGTAGTGCTGTTACTACTACCTGAAGATGTCACCTGTGTATTTTTGAAAATTGAGTCTAAAAATTGTATTAGCGACTCTATTAGCAGCAGTGATGCTTAAGTGATTCACAAAGAAAAAGGGCAAAGTGTTGCAAACTGTAAATAACAACAGTCCTGCATTTGAGGACTATTTGTGCTCTCTGTCTCTTTGACAGAGAGCTATAAATACCTTCATGAGATGGTTCACATTTTTCTAAATTACCGATAGGTTTGATCTTACTACCCAGGTAATGAAATATAAAAATAAATACAGCTCCATGGAGTCCGCCTACTCAGAACAATCTTGGAGATTATTTAGCCTTTCTCTACTACTACATCTCTTACTTGGTTCTGTGTCCTCGAGGATTATAAGGTGTTACTTAAGTGAGTGGACATTTACTCTAACAGCAATAGAAAAGAAACAAATGCTCCCTGGGCCTCCCTCCCTGTCTCTACAATGTGGGAATATAAAAAGGATATGCACCATAGGGCTGACATAAGGATTACATAAGAAAATATAAATAAAACACGTAAGGGGTTGGAAGAGATTAGGAACTCAATAAATGTCTGGAGATTATCAGGTGAAATCATCGTACAGAGTGGGAAGTGATATATTAACTGAATATAAATAACAAATGGTGATCCTATAAAGTATAGCTCATTGAACAGTATTATTGAGGCACTGATCAGGATTTTTTTTTTCAAATTTCCAGTCATTTATTTTTTATTTAAAAAAGTTTTTTTATTAAATCACTGTGAGATAGATCCTTACAAAGCTGTTCATGATTAGGTTTCAGTCAAACAGTATTCCAACACCCATCCCTCCACCAGTGTACATTTCCCAGCACCAGTGTCCCCAGTCTCCCCCCCATCACCTCCCTAAGCACCCCCCACCATTACTTCTCTCTCTCTCTCTCTCTCTCTCTCTCTCTCTTTCTGTCTCTCTCTCCCTCTCTCTCTTTTCCTTTGAGCACTGCAGTTTGCAATACAGCTTCTAAAAGGTTATTAGGAATATCCCTTTACCTACTTTTAACACTCAACTTGATCTTTTCTAGCTATTATTGTCATACTGTCCCCTTCTATATCTTACTAACCTCTACCCCAAACACACTTGTAGATTATTCCAACCTCTGGCCAGTTCTTCTAGACTGTTCTGCTTTCAATGAAGCCCTTTCACCTGCATTGTCTTCTGTGATGCTCATTATAATTTTGAGTCCATGAGGAAGGGACTGGGCCTGTGAGGGAACAGGGCTTTTCTTAGTTTACAGTTAGTGCACTATTGAACCAAGATGAGTCTAGGTGCCTAGATCACCATGTAGTTTGTAGAATTATGCACATTCGTTGTGTAGAATCTTAATCGCACTGTTGTCCCATTATTCATCGATTTGCTCAAGCAGGAACCTGTAACATCTCCATTGTGAGGCTTGTTATTGTTTTTGACATATCGAATACGCCACGGGTAGCTTGCCAGGCTCTGCCCTGTAGGCAAAATACTCTCGGTAGCTTGCCAGGCTCTCTGAGAGGGACAGAGGAATCAAACCTGGTCGGCTGCGTGCAAGGCAAACACCCTACCTGCTCTGTTATCGCTCCAGTCCATAGAATTTTGTTTTTTCTTTTTGGGTCACACCTGGATATGCACAGGGGTTACTCCTGGCTCTGCATTTAGGAATTACTCCTGGTGGTGCTCGGGAGAACCATATAGGATGCTGGGGATCGAACCCAAGTTGATTGCATGCAAGGCAAATGCCCTACCCACTGTGCTATCGCTCCAGCCCCCAGTTCATAGAATCTTAATACGGAAAAAAAATGCTAATGCCAAAAGATGCATGGCTTCTTCATGGCACACCAGACCATTTCCCACATGATCTCATCCTATGGAGATTTCTGCCAGGGTTTCCTGTATCCCTGCTGCCCCCGCCCTCCCTCTGCTCCTCCTAGCGCTGCCCAAGTACTCACTCTAATGCATCTAGTCAATTGTGCAAAGCACAAGGGGAAAAAAATTCCATCCTGACCGAGGCAGGCAATCACCTTATGCCCTGAAGCATGAAGTTTGATTACCCTTATCTCAGTTTATCATTAAATCAAAGACTGTAGCTATGAATACAGGCCCAGGACTCCATTTATGAAATGATAGAGGCCAGTTAGCAGAAACAAGTGACTGCCCTTTTTCTTTAATTTTTGCTCACTGTGAAGATCTTTTGCAAACTGGAAGAGGGGGAACTCCTTCACTTTAAACAGATTTCGTTACTTTCTTTGCTCTTCCATGAGCTAGTGGCAACAAGAAATGAGGACAAGGACTGTCTTTGGCTTATAACCATATCCCTGTGTGGAGACAAGAGGTTTTTGATCTATTAATCTGCCAACACTAGCCTTGAAGTCTAGCACCTTTCTTGGATGAGCATCTACATTTTAGCAAGATCCTTGGCAATTTGCAGGCACACTTTGATGTCTGAGAAGCTCTGGCTACACTGGAACATCTTTTCTCAAAGGGTGGGCAAAGGGCAAGTTGCATGTAAGCAGGAGCTATTTGGGGTGTTTGTTAGTATGCAGACTCCTGGGCCCGGCACAGACCCACTGGTGCCTAGACCCCAGTTATCTGCATTTTAATTCTGTGTGAGTCTGATGAATTTTGAAAACCAGAGAGAGCCAGTAGAGGTGATAAATGACATGGGTGATGACACCAGTAGATGGTGTCTAGGAGTGTGTCTGAATTTCTACTGGTCATTCTGGTTTGAATCAGCCCAGAATACAAACAGTATAGAACATATGACTCATATACAGCTGTACATCAACATACCCAAGGCAGGAAGCCCTATTTCTGATAGGAATTCAGGAAGGCTGACTTCTGGGTTAGAAACTGCTTGCACCAAGGTTGAGGGTCAGTCTGCACACTGTGGGCCCTTCCTTGCCACAGTTTCCTATGTACTTGGGCTGGGTGTATAGCAAAGTACAGGCAGGGTTGTTCAACTGGCTTCAAGGTCTATGCATCAATTAAAAGATATGATATAATCACATAAAAAGATGGGGTAGGACAAGGGCTAAAAGCACAGCTCTCAAGCCAGGCTGAATTTGCTTTTACTTAATAGACACTGAGGTATAAATAGCACTTGCTACACACTAAACACTATTTTAAGTGTGCTTAAAATGTTAATTCATTTATGTCTCACAGAAACCCTACAAGGTGAGTGCTATCATCATTATCCACCTTCACCACGGTGGAACACTGAAGTTCAGAGAAGTTAAGTAATTTGCTCAGGATCACACAGCAAATCAGTAACACTGCCAGGATTCACTTCTCAAAAGGCTCGCTCCAAAGTTCACTCTTTTTTTTTTTTAATTTGAGGTCACAACTGGCTGCAGTCAGGGGTACATCCAAAAAGGTGCTGGGGGATGATGCAGTGATGGGAATAAAGTCCAGGGTTACATATATGCAGAGCAAATGCTCTATCACTAAGCCATGTTCCTAGCTCCAGAAATCACATTATTTTGGAGGTACAAGGACTCCCAATCTGTGTTCAGGAGGTCCCCTCACTAGTGACACTGAAGCAGTGGTTCAACATGGAGACATGAAATTACCTGGGTTACCCTGATGATGGGTGGGGGCCTTCAAAGTCACACTCAATGATATCAGGAGACCACGTATTGCCAGGGACTAAACTGGAGTCAGCTCCATGCTAGCAGCATCATCATCACTGTATGATATTTCTGTCTCAGAGTTTATATTATTAATTAATTTGGGCAGGTGGGTCACACCTACCTGTATAAACAGTTTATTCCTTTGGTCTATACTTAGGGTTCACTCCTGATCAAGCTCAGGGGACCATATGTGATGTTGGGGATGGAACCCGGGTTGGTCATAGGTAAAGCAACTCTCTTAACAACTGTACCATCTCTCTGGCCCTCAGATTTCATTCACATTCCTTTATGTTTGTTGTTTTTTTGATCAGTGATCCCTGAGCACTGTGATCCCAGCAGTGCTCAGTGATGACTCCTGATGAGGCTCAGTGGACCATATGTGGTGCTGGGGACTGAACCCAATTCAGCTGTGTACAAGGCACGCTCATTACCTTGACTTGCTATACTATTTCTCCACCCCCCAATTGTTCACATTCTTAACTAACCTACTACATTGCTTTCCATGGATTCCAATCTTCTGGTTCCCCAACTCACTCAGACACTTCTAACCTGAGAAAATAACTTGATTTATCATCCCTCAGCCCCTTGCCATGCAAAATAAGGCATTAAAAATAGCACTTACCTCTAAGAACTTTGATAAGAGGCTTTTATACATGGAGTTTGAAAAAAGTTTCAGGCAATAACATAAAGGACTGAAGCTCATGCCTTGCATACTTGCGGCCCTGAGATTAATTCCCAGCACCACATGCCCCCACACCCCCACCCACTAAGAATGATCCGATAAAGCCCAGAATGGCCCCCAGTACACCTTGGCCTGAGAGGTAATCCGTTGCTGAATCTGAGCAACTAAAACGATCAGGTCCTAAAAGTGGGGTCAACTATAGCAGGGAGTGACCCCCAGGGCCCTTGAACACTGCCAAGAAGGTCTTACCCCAAAAAGAATCGGGCACAAAGTAGATACGAGCTCTACACACTCAGGGATAGCATGAGGATTTAATTAGATGGCAGATTTCAAGTGCCAGACACAGAGCCACGGCACACGGTAAGCAACAGTAAGTGCCAGCTGTTATTATTAGTCAAGTTGAGCCAGGCCAATTTATTTTAGGTACTGTCTGGAAGGCAACTGTACTCTAAGCAGGGGGAGGCAGCCTGCCCTTCCCTCCAAAAAGTTACTGGGTAGGAGCCAGACTAATTACCAGACTCAACAGGTTCCCTGCTTTATGTCACTGGAATATTCCTGAAAAGTTCCCAAGATTGAATTGTCTGCTTAATGTTTTTCCCCATTGACCTACTTTATAATTTCTCATTGATCTTTCATTGGCAGTAACTCTTCAGACTTAAGAGTCTGCTCTCAGACTGTCATGTAACTATTAACTTATGAAAGATTTCGATATACCACGGAACACTGAACCACTGGAGCTATTCTTGGCAAAGCAACGGACTTAATCACTCTCTAACATAATTGTTTTCATTTTATTTTCCCTTCATGTGTTCAAATACGCATGTTTATACTGCACAGAACTTCCAGTCCTTACTCCCAGGCGATTCATCTCTTCTACCATCAACTCATTTCTGGGTTGATTATTATTTAACACAACGGGTTAATGGTGCTGTGAAAACCTTCATACCTGGAGATCCTATCTTGGAGTATGGGTAGGCAGGGGAAGTTGGGGGAAGGAAAGGAACCAGTGAAGACAGTAAGTTTACTCTGAAAGTTCAGACCCAGAAGAGGTGCTAAATCCCCAGTGACTCTTAACTTTGCAACTTGTTTGCTATAACATTTTCCATCTGCTAGGGAAAGACTTTAGGGGCCCCAACCTCATTTTCTGCAGTTTACTGGGCCAGATAGGCTGTATCTGCAATGCAATGAAAGGCGGAACTCATGAGTACACTTACTAACATACTGGCTGTATGTCTACTATGTGTCACTCAACTGACAGTGGTAAACAGCCAAGCCTCCTGGGATAGTCCTGCAGCTCGTTTTTGGTTTCAACAAACTTCTAACTTTCTCTTCCGTTTCCCATCTCCACATTCTCCTTTTCTCTCTCCTCCAAAAGATCCCATATGTGTGTGTGCAATATTCTTTATTATAGAAACTATGTTTAGAGTCTTTTCAAGTTAAAAATAAAAAGACAAAGCTGATGAGGCAGCAACCTTCTAGTTGGTTCTGCTAAACAACTCTGTGGGGAGAAAACATCTTGCAGGGTAATTTGAGGCAAATCACGTTATCCCTGGCAATGTTCATGTGTAACACTGAACCACTTGGCAGACATTGCTGGGGCGGGGGAAGGGGGGTGCTTAATTCTGATCATGGAGCAATTTATAATATCACCACGAGATTGATCCTATTCACTTTTCATTCAGATGGCTTAAGTCAAGGGGCCATTTGCTAGAGGCCTAAGCACCACAAAACAGAGACACTCAATAAACATTTGTGGATGCCATGAAAGACAGCCTCTTTTTCACACCTAAAATCCTAGCTTAAGATAAAACATGGACAATGGCTCCTAAAGTCCCTAAAGTCCCTTACCACCACCTCCACTGCACCGCAGGACCTTTGCCTAAGCTGTTCTCTATGTCTGGAATGCCTTCCCTCTCACCACTTTCCCCCCTGCCCCTCACTGTCCACCTGTCCAAATTCTACCTAGTTCAAGGACCGGCTCAAATATCAGCAGCCCCACAAAGCCTGCTCTGACCACGCGAGCCAGAAATAACCTGTCACTCCTCTCAGTTTCCATAGGACTGTGTATACGATTTCTGGCACTTAGAAGGCAAGCCATTTTATTCTGGCTACGATTTTGCCTCCTCTTTCCTATACCACTCAATAAGACCCTTGAGTTCTGGAACTGTGTCATGTTCATTTTTGAACCCTCTCCCCACCCTGGCACCTACTTGTACAGAGCAGACCTTTGGCAAAAGTTAGCTGAACAAATGGTTGCCCCAGCAATGGCAAAAACAGATACCAACTGCAACATTCTTTATTCCTTCTTCTGCCTCTCCTTCTCTTATAGCTTTACCAAATACATTTCTTTGATCCGGCAACTGAAGCGAAGAGTTTGGGGGACTTGATGATAAATGAAGACTCCAAACAGAGCTCTAAGCGACCCTTCTAAAGCGATGTGAGCACTGATCCACCATCGCTGTTGAGATGTGGGGGGAGGGTCTTCAGTTCCCCAGTCTGCTGACAGCCGGCTCCTGGGGTTCATCTGTTCTGGTTCCTATGTGCCAGTTCCACGGCTGAAGAGAAACTCCTGACTTTACTTTAAACACAGATTCCAATAATAGACTGAGTAATTGCAGTTCTTCCTGAGGTCATATCATATATGTGCCAACATATTGGACTTTTCAAAACCTGTATTTCCTTCCCATAAATATATGTTCAAAACCTTCCATTTCAGCCTATGTTGTAGCAGTAATGTGTATTTGTGCCTTTTCTCTCCCATAGGAGTCCCGAATAAAAAAAGAACAACAGGAAATGAGGATGCATAATTGACTCTTTCTGCACAACATGTCGGGTTACTCGGCTAGGTAAAAGGATTCTCCCACAACCCTAAGAGAAATGTGGATTACAATAAAAAAAAATATGGTCCAACTTCAGCAGTGCACTTTCCATGCTAGTGTCATAGCACTGTGAACAGCTGGAGTTCTGTCTTTGCTGATGAGGCCCATAAATACTGCTGGAAAATGGGACAAGGATCCCCAATGGATCTTCACTTGCCAACATCAGGGAAATGCAAGTCAGGCGTTCCCCGACACAAACATACTTTTTGGTGGAGAGTGATGAATATCGCCATTTGTCCAGTACTGCTGTAATCTTGGACAGGAAAGGCTAACATGGAGAAATATGGTAGGAAGTTCAGCTCTAGGACACTTGAAAGAGAGAATAAGTGTGTTATCATGATTTAGCCAGCAGGAATAAGAATGAAAGAAAAGAGCTGAAAAGAGAGTACAGCGGGCACTATACTTGCACTTGGCTGACCTTGATTCAAGATCCTGCACTCCATATGGTCCCTGTAGCAATGCCAGAGTGCACAGCCAGCAGTAAGCCCTGAGCATTGCATGGGTGTGGCCCAAACACCATAAAACAAACAAACAAATAAAAAAACACCAAAAACAACAAAAAGAGAATAAAAAATGAGCACAAAAGCATAGCAATGTGATTTGATTTAGAGGAAACTTAAATTTAAAGAACCTAACCAGACTATGCATATTATTTGATTCAGCAAAAATTTTCCTTTAAAATAAGATTCTTTTATCACGAAACAAATGCTAGTGCTATCAGGGAGTCGGAACATTGCTGGACAGTCTATACCTCTGGAACCAATTTGGGGCAGTTATAAAAAGGTAAGCTGATATCACCAGGCAGACCAGAATTCAAATCCTGTCTTTACCAGCTTCCGACTGTCACAAAAATGACTTTTCAGGGCCTGCATACTTCTCCTTTTTGTTGATAAATCGGTATAATAAATAGCCCATGTCCATGCAGCCTTTTGAGTGTTACAGAATCAAATTAAGACACAGTCTTGGTGTGGCATCTGGATTTAGAAAGCAGCCTGCAATGTAGCCCTAGATATTATGCTCATTGTTTTCCTCCCCCCTTCTTCCTGTTACCACCATCCTTCTATCACCCCAGATGTTCTGTGGCTGATTTCATCAGTAAATGTTAGGGAAACAAGTAAGAAGAGGATCTCGTACCACACAAGAGACTGTTCCCCCAGCCAGATCAAACTGGTAAAGGTGCCCTTCTAATGCAAAGCGAGGCAACACAACCTAACAAATCTATCCACCGAACTCACGTCATCTACTTGTACAGAGCAGACCTTTGGCAAAAGTTAGACCCCACATTTTGGTCTATCCATGCAAAAGGTTGAGGACAACTTGGAAAGTTCTCAAATGATACCCAGCAAGTTTCCTTCAGTGATTTTTCAGTTATTTGGAACTACTGGCTAAACGCTCCTTCATTCCTTTCTTCCCTTTTCAAACAAACTAAATTCTTCATGTCTAGGATGAGTGGAACCTGAAAGGTACTTCCCAGTTCTAGGATTTCTATGGTTTCATTGTATCAAACTTAAAGAGGCCTTTTTTTTTTTTAAAGGGGTGAGGGTCCAAGGTTGGGGTGACTCCTCTTTGAAGTGGACCAGCCCATGGCTAGCCAGAAGGGCCATTCTGCAAGCTAGTCCCACAAAAACAGTATGAGGGGACCAATACAGGTTGTCAAACAATAGAAACTTCCCGTTCTGGGTGTTAACTTTAGTTACCACAGCCAGACAATGCTGCCAGTGGTGTGGAAGAAAAAAAAAATCGCTGCAGCCAGCTGTGCTGTTCACAGTCGGCTGGATTCTGTGTAGCTCCAAATGGTGATGGAGCCAGCAGCCTGTTGGAGCCAAGGACAGGATGATGGATGATGTACATACCGAGTCCAAGTACAGAGAATGGTAGAAGTTCACTTCAGGGTTGTTAAAATGCTAATCTGGGTGAGTTAACAAAAGCTGAATAAAAAAGAGAAGTTTGAGAAATAAGTACACCTCATGTGGGATCTATGTGGACCACTGATTTGATCATCCTGGGTTACATAGACACTTATTTTTTTTTTAAATTAAGAACATTTCCTCATTTCCCTGTTGGAATGAATGTCAGCAGCTTCAAGGATCAGCTGCACTACCACTGTGGCCAGGGCTGACGCGGAAAACTGGGCCGACACCAGCCATGGCAACTGAAATGTGTAATGATAGACTTAATAGTTATTTGATTTCTATTCTCTCGAGGTGTCGTGGGAATAGGTCAAAACACACATTTTTTTTTCCCAACTGGAAGTAAGCAGCTGTTCACAAAGTGATGGACGACACCAGACACTAGCTTTGATAGATTTCAACTCTGTATCTCCAGTCTCAAGGGCCACAAAAAGTGAGTGCTCCTTCTTTCATAATTATCTCAACAAAATGATTTGTTATTCATCTGTGAGAGTGGAAGCACTGTACTGCTCAGGAGCTACTAGTGGCTTTGTACTGGGGACCAAATATGGTGCCAGGAATTGAACAGGGGTCGGCTGCATGCAAAGCAAGTACCTTAACCCTATCTCTCTGGCCCTCAATATCACATTATTAGAGCTAATGGCAGGAAGTTGGACTGTAAATAAATAGTATGAATTGGTAAGAATAAACTTGCCATAAATTCCCTAGGATAAAAGAACACACTTCTCTCAAATGTACACTTTTATGTTTCTTGGCAAGTTAACTGTTTTTGTCACTCTCTCTCTTGAGTTGGTGTGTACTCTCTCTCTCTTGCTCGCTCGCCCTTCCTCCCTCTCCCTCTCCCTTCTCTCTCTCTCTCTCTCTCTCTCTCTCTCTCTCTCTCTCTCTCTCTCTCTCTCTCTCTCTCTCTCTCTCTCCTTTCTTGAGTTGGAAATACATGTCAGCCTCATTTGGCCTTCCCACACAGGCTTCCAGAAGTCCTTGCAAGTGACAGATCCTCAATGAATACAGACTGGAGGCCACCATCCAGCTACTTCTTGCTTTCTCCAGAAATGAGTCTAGAAGACGCAGAATTACTGTCTATTAATGGAAATAAAAGATAATTATTTTATTCTCAATATGCTGGGGATGGACTTAAACTCATATGGTTACACCAATGATAGTTAGGCATTCAGCCAGGCTTTTAACTCTGCATAAAATGCATCAGAAGGGTGAAAAATGACCCTATTTTAGAGGCATTTTTCACTCTTTGTATCTTAGTAAAACTCACATGCAAGAACAATGACTAAGCTAATTACCATGGCTCATTATGATGGAGCAGCAAGAAGCAAAGAACTCCAGTTTCAATAAGTCCTGAACAATTATAGGCATCTTTGTGAATTAAACTTCTGATTCCTGCTCACTTGGTGCTCTTCAAGGAAGAGAAACCACCACAACACAGTGTCCAGGGGCCCACTTACCCAGATCACAGTTATTGGACAGATCCTTCCTACACAGCTAACCCCCAGGGAGCTGAGGCCACCAGGATCTCTAAGTTGCCCTCACTCCCAGGACTAATACATTTACGTCATTGTCATCATTCAAATCTATCAAACCAGAGCAGACATGACCAGATGGTGCCATTAGAGGACCCTCGCCCCCAGAAATAAATGGAAGCGGGCAGAATGCCCACAAACCTAAATCAACCTCCAGTTAACCAGCTGTTTGGTGATGGCAAATTTACAATATTCCTGATACACTCCCTTGCATCATAGAACTGTCTCTCAAAAAAGAGAAAGGTTATTTACGTAGCTTCTCAAGTAGAAATAAGGAATAAGGACAGGTAGAATATTCTGTAGATACTAACCAGAAATGGCAGCAGAGCATTGTTAATCTCACCAAATGTGCCCATAAAAAATAACGGACAGTAAAGCAAGACATTTTGGACATTTTAAGCTTATTTAATGTGAGGTTGGAGCAATGGTACAGCGGATAGGGGATGCTTTCCTTGTACAGGGTTCAATCCTCAGCATCCCATATGGTTCCCCAAACCACCAGGAGTAACTCCTGAGAGCAGAACCAGGAGTAACCATTGGTCATCACCCGGATGTGAACCCCCCTCCCCATTTTTTTTTTTTTAATGAACAGGCAAACAAATAAATAAATGTCTTTCTGAGAGCGCATTCTAGAGACTAACTAGTGAAAACAAAACTCAGCTCTGGCTGGACTATAGTTTATTTACTTTAAGATGTTTAAGTTTGCAGTCAGATAGGCTCAAATCTCAGCGCTTATCTGACAATTTCTATTTCTAGAAGCCGGGGTAAATGTTTGTAGACTATTTGCCTGTCTCACAGAATATGCCTGTCACTCACTACATGAAACATGACTGACTATACACAACTCAACTCCCTGCATTAAAGACCTAATACAGTCAGGGGATTTTCAATATTAATGTACCACCGAACAGACCTATTGTTCCAATTACTACAAGCAGAGTAAAAGCCTGGTAAGATTTCTGATTTCTTTGAGGAAGGAAGCTTGGAAGATTTCTCCCAACAACCATGTCGACTATGTTGAGGGGCAGAGACCAAACCAGTTTAGAGAACTGTTAAAACATTTTTGTTCGGACTACAGTCTTAAAATAACAAAAGAACCCAGTTTATTGTCACAAATATTGAGCAGAATGAAGGACTCTCCCTCAAAGGCACACAGACTTTTCTTTTACACTGAAAGTTCTTAGTAGCCAGGAGCTCTTGGGAAAATTGCCCCAGACATTTCTTTCCCCAAGTAACCAAAAACACTACCATTGTTTTTAGAGGGAAAACAGTCGACAACAGCAGTGGATTTAAGGTCCAGTTACTGTTTGCAAAGTCTCTTTATGATAATGACCCACTGTCTCTTCTATGTGACAATCACCCTAGTAAGAGCAGTAAGGGGTTGTTGGGACGCTGAATCCTGGGTTTCCAAGAGGCCACTGGGCACAGGCAGTAATAACCTGAGTTCTTCTAATAATGTAATTAACACACCACCACGTCAGTTCTCCCCTACCTCCAACACTGATCACTACGAATTTAGGATTTAAGCCACCACCCTGACAGCGGTGGTCCAGAGAGTCGGCTTAGCAGAAATCAAACCCAGTTCTCATGCACACCTCCAAGTCCTTCATGACCTTTTATTTCAATCCTAGAGATACACCAGGGAGGAAGCTTTTAGCCCTTCCAAATCACCCTAGGCGGCTGCCGTATCAGTTTCTGCAGACCAGGAACAAACACCGCCGCTGTCAAGACCGGGAAATAAGTTTCCCTACCTTCCTCCGCACCATCCCCCTTGCCAGCGGCGGCGGCGGCAACCGTGGCGCACAGCGGCTCCCTCCCGGTGGCAGGACGCAGCTCGGCGCCGGAAAAGGGGCTCATGCAAAATTGACTCGTCCTTATTTGTTTCCATCCATAATTGATGGGTAGATGAGAACGTAACACATCTCAGCGCTGGGCTCTTGCCGCCTGGCGGAGACCCTGTCCAAGACGCTTCCGTAAATCATTTCCAGCCGGAGAACAAAGCGCGGAAAGTTGCGGGGGAGAGTGGCCGGGAGGAGGAACCCAGGCGCCTGGTGGGAGGTGGGGGTGGGCAGTGGGCAGCTCGGGGCTCCGGAGCCCGCCCGCGGCGCGCTCGGCCAGCAGGGGGAGAGGGAGGGTGGGAAGCGGCTGCCCCCGGGTGCCCGAGTCTGGGGGTGGAGGGGGTGGGAGTGGCCGAGTCCCCAAAGCCCACGCCCCCTTCCCCTCTGCAGCTACCCCCCGGGCAGCCGAAGCCGCGGGCGCACTGACAGGTAGTCCGGGCTGCTGCCCTGCTCTCCTCTTCCCTGCTAGTTTTCTCCCAGCCCGGCCGTCCCGGGATCGACTCCGGGGTGGCGAGGCACAAGGAGGCGGCGGAGCGCGCCGCTACCTCCTCCGGCCTCGGCTCGGTTCTGGCACAGACTCTCGTGGCCGTGGCCCGCACCCAAGCCACCCCCGGGTCCCTGGTGACAGTGTGCAGGGAAGTGCGCAGCTGGCCGCTTCCAGGCAGAAACTTTTATTCGTCCTCCTAATCCCAAATCTTTACCTCCCTCGAAGGGGTGCACCGAGGGGTGGGCTTGGGGGCGGGGGAGGAGGGTCCGAGTCCAGGTGCCCCTCCCCCCCAAGCCTCCAGCTCGGCCAGTTTTGACCGGTCCCCCCTGCCCTCCGCACCTCCCCAGCCCTCTGCACGTCCCCTTGCACGACAGGAGGCGGAGAGCTGCGAGGAAAAGAAATCTACTCTCCAGTGACAACACGCACACACACACACACAAACACACGCACACTCATACTGCGATTCCTGCTGTGTAGGACCAGGGTCCGAGTCCCACCAGGCACCCAAGCATTAGCAAATATTTACGAGAAGGTCTTACCTCATGGGGAGGAGGGAGGGAGGTTGTTTAAAAAAAAAAAAAGGAAGAAAAAACAAAACACCGAGCTTGTCACGCACAAGGCGGAAAGAGACAATAAAGAAAAATCACATCTAGATGTCTATCCCCGCCGTCTCTTTATGTTTGGGCTTCCTGGAGGTAATCCTGAAACTCGCCACCTCCAGCGCTTGCAGCAGCGGCCGCGGCGGCGGCAGCAGCGGGACGGAGCTGGAGCAAAACAAATCGAGGCACGGCAAATGGTGTAATTCGATCCATCTCCAAGTCAATCCATCAGGCGAGCCCGAGCCGAGTTCCCTCCCCGCACTCCCTCTCTTTCTCCCTCTCTCCCTCGCTCTCCCTCGCTCTGCTCTTTCTCTCTCCGCTGCTCGCTACGCGGATACACCCCCGGGGAGCCGACAGCAGGAGGCGCGGGCGGCCGGGCGCGCTGGTCCTCACTGGAGCGCAGCGGCCAGCGCCGCCTGGAGGCCCCCACCCCAGCGTCGCGGCCCCGCTGACCCCACGGTGGCCTCCGCGTCCCTCCTCCCGGCGCGCTGCTGCTCACCCTCCTCCTCCCCACCTCCTTCCAGCAACTCCCAGCGCCTTAGCCCTCCAGCTCCCGGAGGTTGCTGCGTGCAGCCTGCGAGCAGCTTTTCCTCGCTTTTCCTCCTTCTTTCCCCTTCTTTCTTTCTCTCTCTCTCTTTTTTCCCTCGCGCCCTCACTTTTTCTTTTCTTTCCCAGAGCTTTCCTCCTGTCATCCAAAGGATAAATCATTCATCCCCGAGGAGTTGAAGGCGCAGTTGCTCGGTGAAGTTATGCCTTAGTTTTCTAGTCTGAGATTTAGCATGTTTTTCCTTTTTAAAGACATCCTAACCAATCCACCCCCACCTTACCTTGGCTCCCCACCCCACCCCGTCCCCAAGTCCCCAATTTCTCTTTATAACTACTAAGCAAAACAGCTGGGAAGAAGCAATCAAACATTGCTTTATCTTTATAAAATACAGAAATTGCCTACTAAAAATCCCATTTCTACTTTGAATGAAAGCCATTCAGTACAGTATAATTTTGCAGGCTAATGAGCCGGTTTTACAGGCAAGTGTTTCGTGTAATACGTTGTGGGAGAAATGAAAATGTCCTTGAAGTGACATCATTTAAAATTGACTGTCACAAGTGAAAGGAAAATAATGTCATATATTCCCAAACAAGAGGATTTTAAATCCAAACTTCGTTTCCAGGCACGGGCTGTGTCTTATTAATTTCCAGTTGAATTATGAAACACCGAGGGCTCTAGATGGTTGGAATGAACCTTGAAGCCCCAATTTAAAGAAGCAGAAAGAAGAGTGCTTTTCTTCCAAACTTTTAATTTTCACTTGAGTCTAGTTAATTACCATGAAAGAGAGAAGGGGGCGCGGAAAGGATTTTCTTTCCTCCCCGCTTTTTCTGCTCACACAAAGTTACATGTTTACATTTAGTAAAAAGACCCTGTTCGGAGCTATTTGTAACTTCCGCTGACAGCCTTGAAAATGAACTCAAAAAAGACACCCCAAGGAACCTCTAGTGGGATTCGTCCAGAGAACCAGAGAATCTTTTCCTCGCTAGTTAACACTTTGTTACCAAAAAAGAGGAGGGGGGGGGATCTTTTAAAATATGAACTCTCTTCCTGCTGTTCTTCCTATTAGAAGAAAGGGCAGGGGGCGGAAGAGTAGCTTTGGCAATCGCCTCTGTGGTTCTTCTGTTGTTTGAGAGGCTTTTGCTGGCCAGCCGGCTAGTATTTTCTAGTTGTGCTGGGCTCTGACATCATTGCAAGTTACTTGGCAGTCAGGGTCCTTTTCCAGCCAATTTCTGACCCAGAAAACTGTGTCTGTTTTATTGGTATCCAGTCATTCCGTATATGAGGCAGCAAGCCTGCTGCAGGCAGAAGGGTCTGCGCACTGAATGAAGATGCGAGGGATTGGCCATTGGCTTGATAAGAAGTCAAATCCACACCGGCTTGGGAAGGCAGAAACTTATGAGCTGTCCTGTGCCTGCAGTAGCAAAGGGGGAAAGTTCAAGTCTCTAGATGCCTGACTTCTTGACTGAAATTCCACTATGGCCAAATGCATGAGGCATCATCCCCAGAGAATGCAGTTGACCAAAGGCAGAGTCCTTAAATCCAAGAATAAAGCAGCTCTGGGGTTGCAGAAGGATATGCAGATGGGTCATTTCCAGTCAAAGATTAGACATGTTTTCAGTTTAAATCTCAATCCAGACCTCAGACCCAATTCCCATGTTTGGTCTAGTGGGGGAGGAGAGGCAAGGAAGCAGGCAAATCAGTCTACTTTCTTGAAAATATGGTACTCTTGACTTTTTGGTCAAGATTAAAATATTATTGATAAGGATTCAAGGATATTGAAAGATAGGAAAACAAATTTTTATTTGTATTTTAATGGAACGAACTATAAGGAAACAGTTTAGTTTTTTAAGGGCTTACTCACACTGGAGCCTTTCAGTTGATTTCATGCACTTCTTACCCTGTCCACATATCGGTCTGATTCTCACCACTTACCTTAAGTTTCAGGCTGAGCATTCTCCAGATATTTACATACAATCCCCCACCACAACCATCGTGCCACATCCAACATGGCAACATGGACCTTGTCAAATTAACCCAATGTCCCATGCTCGGCATGATGCCTGGTATAATGGACACTCAGCTCAAATATATCTGTTAAATCTGATCATGGAACCCACAGATTTCTTGTATTCTTTTATGTGCTAAAGCAGTGAGTAGAGCTATCTCTGGATTGTATGCTATTCAGAGTAGGGATTCACTCATCTCTGTCCCAGAGCTAGCATAGTTCTCTTGAAACCATGTTTGCTAAATAAATGAATAAAAATGCGAAGGAGGGAGGAATCTCTTTGGCTTTTCTCACATCTACAAAGAATACTTAAGAGACTTTGTGCAAATTTTTTTAATTAAATTAAAAATTAAATTGAAAAAATTCCCTGTCACTGTCATCCCATTGCCCATCAATTTTGCTCAAGCGGCCACCAGTAACGTCTCCATTGTGAGACTTGTTTGTTACTGTTTTTGGCATGTTGAATACCAGGCTCTGCCATGGGGGTGAGATACTCTCAGTAGCTTGCCAGGCTCTCCGAGAGGGGTGGAGGAATCGAACCCGGGTCGGCCGCGTGCAAGGCGAACACCCTACTGCTGTGCTATTGCATTAAATTGAAAAAAAAGACCCAGTGAAATTGATGGTTATCTCCCATCAGTAGTAAATTACAAACTAGCTATTTTTGTTCATGTTCACAGTTAAATTCAGAATTTTGGTTTCATTTTCAATCTGCTTTTAAGAATAAAAGCTAGCCGAGCTTATTTGGAGCAGGGAGAGAGGCACCAGTGATGGTTAGGAGAGGAACTCTGAGATGCAGGAAAGGGAAGACTCTGGTGGAGGCTGTGGTGTTGGAACACTTATCATCAACACATCATCAGCACTTACGCATGAACATTATCATCAACATATTGTAAATCATGGTGCTTCAAATTAAAAAAGAAAAACCTAAGCAGATTTACCACTTGATCCTGCAAATGAACTGTGGACAATTAATCCCAGAGAAATAAGAATTTATGTCTGCAAAGAAACTTACACACAAATGTTCACCGAAGCTCTATTTGTAATAGCCAAAATCAAAGTACTTGTCACTGCCTGGTGTTTGAACTATGGCACTCCCATTCAGTACCATGGAGTACTACTCAACAATTAAAATTGATTGCTATGTTTTATATTAATATATCCATTAATATGCATAGCAACTTAGATTAAAAAAGAAATAAAAGCTACTGAAAGTTATAGGAAACCTGTGTGTCACAGGTGTGTCAATAAAAGTTTGTAATCATTAGAGTACTACTCCTTAACCATTTACCGTTATTATAACAGTTATGTTTCACATGTGCCAAACTCTAAGTGTCTTACAAATATTAACCTGCAGCAGTTCTATGAAGTAAATTTTATTATTGTTTCTGTTTATTAGAAGAAGAAATCTGAGCTTTGAGAGTCTAAGTGATTTGCTTAAGCCCACATGGAGATAACTGGGATATGAACATAACATAACTTTCTACTTTAAGTATGTCTAATAGTAAAGTCACAGTGACGAGCAGTAAATAGTGAAGAGTGTGGAACAATTGGTCATCTAGATCCCAGTGTCATCTCTGGGATCATTTACAAACTACATTGTGGCGCAGAGCTCTCATCTGTGAAACAGGGGTGAACAAGTGTTACATATGGATTATTATTATTATCATTAATTATTATTATTATTATTATTTGTTTTTTAGGCCATATCCGGCAGTCCTCAGGGCTTACTCCTGTCTCTGCACTCAAGATCACTCCTGGCAGACTCATAAGGGGTTCCAGGATCAAACCCAAAGTGCCTGCATGCAAAGCAAATACCTTACCTGCTGAACTATCTCTCTGACCCCTCACATGCATGGATTTTATAAGATTGAATATGAAAATGCACATCAAGTATTTGGGATATCACCTGGAACATAGCAAAGGATGTTTGCCTTGCAAGTGGCCAACCCGGGTTCTATTTCTCTGTCCCTCCCAGACACAAGCAACCAAGAGTATCCCGCCCGCACAGCAGAGCCTGGCAAGCTCCCCATAGTGTATTCGATATGCCAAAAACAGTAACAACAAGTCTCAAAATGGAGATGTTATTTGTGCCCACTCGAGCAAATCGATGAACAATGGGATGACAGTGCTACAGTGCTATTATGATGCTTGTCCTGGAGGCACTAAAGTCTTGTAACCCCATAGAATTGGATCAGGAACTTAATCCAGCCTCATTGCAAAAGTAAGACTTAGGGCCAAAGAACATGTCACACAATAGGTTTGTAATAAAATTTTGTTCCCTACCATGTCCTTCCTTTGCTCATAATTACGTCTGTGTCTTTTTGTTAAGATACATTACTCACTAGCCAGTTGATCTGAAATACCGTTTGTATGAATTTGAATGAATAATACAGTTTCGGGTATAGAATCGAATGTTTCCAAACAAAAAGAGATTGAAATTTCCGAAGTAGCTTCAAGTTTTATGATTAACTTGGAATGCATATATAGTAATCCTTGCGTTTTTACATTACAGAAAGTGCTTTTGCAGCAAGGGATTGATTTCAAAACTAATCTAAGCTCTCGATGACATGATAAGTCATTAATAATATAGACCCAAATCTCAGCATCTGCATAGGCACAGCTGGCCTCCTTGTGTCAACAGTATGCATATGAAAGTGACTCTGCCAAGATATTTCACTTTAATGAAAAATATTTATCATGATAAATCTTAAACCTCAAGATTTTACTGACATATTTCATTCCTATTATTATATCCTGTGGTAAGTATACATCATAGCTATGCTTATGCTCAGAATGATAAAAGCTTGCTTTTAAAAGTCATTTTGATTACTTTGCCTTAACATGAATAAATTTTTGTTTTTGCTGTGCATTCTGAGTAAAGGGCATGCATCATGTATTTATGGAAATAATAACTCAGTTATTTATATAGTTTTGCTAATGATTTTGCAGGTATATGTGGAAGACCACAATGAGTGCTCAAGTCAAATATAAAAATCAGGACTGGTATTTTTTCCATCAGGAAGATTAACAGTAAACTGACTTTAATAATACTAGCTCTTCTGAAAACAGAAAAGAAATAGGAATAATGCTATCAGCATTTTATCAAGATCTTTTGAACAAATAGCAATAATATAAAGTTTTGGATGTGGGTCAAAAAAGAAGAGAATGCAGTCAGAGTTGCTTATTTATATATTGGAAAGAAATGGTTCAGATACAGAAATGTCATTTATATCTCAGAAGGTAGGTAATTGAGAGTTCTGTGCAAATTTCTGACAAGCTCCTTTCCAAAGATTTACAGTAACCACACTTCTCACCTTGAAGAATTGGGTCCAAATAATATTGAGTACATGTTAGAATGACCAAGCACAGGAGAAAGATGATGAAAATCATAAAAAGTCATGAAGAATTCCATCCTTATATGTGTTTTTTGAAATATACTGGTTTTAAAAAATAGACTTCCATGACTATTATCATTATTTAAATAAATGTTAAAATTTAAACCCAAGGGGCTGGAGTGATAGCACAGCAGGTAGGGCATTGGCCTTGCATGTGGCTGACCCAGGTTCGATTCCCAGCATCCCATATGGTCCCCTGAGCACCGCCAGGAGTAATTCCTGAGTGCAAACCAGGAGTAACCCCTGTACATTGCTGGGTGTGATTCCAAAAGAAAAAAAATTAAACCCAAATAATCAAAAAGAAACAATGAGTTGTTTAGTTTATCCCAGATACTGGCAAGCCACAATAATATCACTCAATTCTTTATTTCGTTGTTATTTTGTTTGGGGGTCAAAACTGGCAATGCTTAGGGCTTACTTCTATCTCTGTGCTCAAGGATCACTCCTGATGGGTTTGGGGAACCCTGCAGAGTGCTGGGGGTCAAACCTGGGTCAGCTGTGTGCAAGGCAAATGCCTTACCCACTGTACTATCACTCTGGCCAATATCCCTCACTTCTTACCACAGCTTTTGGAGACAGGTTTCATTTAGAAGCACGCCCCTGACCCCCAGCCCCCACCCTGCGCCCCCACCACCAGAAAAACAAATCCAGGTTTATTTAAGTTAGTCATCTTGTCAGGGATTCAGCCCTTGTAGATGATGGAGTCTAGACTCTAATATATCTGTTTGACTCTAATGCCTAATTTTCTTTCTTGGATAGCATGCAATGAAAACTAAGTAATCATTGGTTTGAAAAAAAAAGCGCCTTGGATAACACAGCAAATAAAAATATGCAACTAGACACTCAAAGCAAATTTAAAAGTGCGCATTAAAAAAATAAACCCTAATAGTTCTCATCACAAGAAAAAATATTTTTGTACCTTTTTTTCCTTTTCTTTATAGTCTATCTGAGAATTGGATCTTAGTTGAATCTATTGTGGAAATCATTTCACAATATATGTAAACAAACCATCATGCTGTTGAACTTAAATATATACAGTGATGTATGCTCTTATTTCTCAATAACCCTGGGAAAAACTGTGTGCCTTAATTTCTAATTCTTAGATAATCTGTGATTGTCACAGACAAATTAGTGTCAGGAACTCTGGTACAATAGAGCTACAGTGCCCGACTGGTTAAGCTACAAATGTTGCAATTAATAGTTGAGGCCATAGGATCATATCTTCTATAAAGAAAACAAAATATCAGGATTACATAATAGCTTTACTTCTAAGAAATGTACATGAGATTAACAGAGCCCATTTAAAGTCAGAAAAAAATAGTGCCACCTATTGGTCAAAAAAAAAGAAGAAGGATGCTGGGTAATTTTCATCTTTCTAAACAGTTACACAAATCAGTAGATTTTTTTCTTTCCTTTGCTTTCTTAGGTGGAATGTTTACTAACAGGGACATCATATTAATTATGAAAGCATTAAAGACACTTTTTAGAAAATGGTATAATGTATATGGGCGTGAAAGTAGTATGTCTATGGGGAACAAGAAGAAGTTGACATTCTGGGATATAAATCAATAGCAAGTGCTATTATCATTCATCTGTAATAACAGTGATGGGCTGAAATTCCCAAAGCCCTGCTACACTGAGATGAAGAGGCAAGTCCCTGCCACTCAGGGCGGACTCATTTGACTAATGTCTAGATCTGGGTCTGAGATTTGGTGTCATTGTGGGTAGGTCGCAGAAATGACAGGTGGCAGAGCTCACACTCACAGGGGTTTCATTTATGTCTTAGAAGGGGGTCAGGAGAAACCCTGTGTGGTGTGGATCATTTGGTTTTACAGAGTGTCTGCTCAACTCTTCTTCTCTGACTGGCCTTCCAAACTAAAACCCATCATAGTTGCCAGTCGGCAGGCTAAAACAATTAAGCCCTTTTCATCTCGACCACAAATTCTCTTGCTAGGCAGTTCTTATCAACCAGGTTAGAATTAACCTTCATGTGATTCACTTTGGGCTGGAGCGATAGCACAGTGGTTGGGCTTTCGCCTTTCATGCGGCGGACCCGAGTTGGATTCCTCTGCCCCACTCGGAGAGCCCGGCAAGCTACTGAGAGTATGGAGCCCGCACGGCAGAGCCTGGCAAGCTACCCGTGCGTATTGGATATGCCAAAAACAGTAACAACAAGTCTCTCAATGAGAGACGTTACTGGTGCCCGCTAGAACAAATCGATGAGCAACGGGATGACAGTGACAGTGATTCATTTTATCATAACCGAGGATAAGTTCCTCGAGGGCTTTCTTCTAAAAGCATAAAAGGCAATAGAGGTTTGAAACATCACTGCAGACTTAGAATCTTAAGGAAAGTTTGAAACAGGAGACTTACAGAGTTCTGTCATTGTCTGAATTTGTGTTCCAATTACAATGCTAAAAGAAAAGAACCAAATAAGAACTTCTCTGAAAAAAATCTAGAAAGATCTAGAAGTACTGTTTAGAGGTCTTTTGTTGATTTGTTTGCTTATTTGTTTTTAATGCAGTCCATAGACTCCATTCAATCAGAATGATTTTGTTTTGTTTTATATTTTGGCTTTGGAGCATGCTCAGCTGTGCTCAGGGTTTATTCCTGGCTCTGTGCTCAGGCATCACTCCTGGCAGTGCTCAGGGGACCATATACAGTGCCAGGAATCAAACTGGGGTCAGCTGTATGTAAGGCAAGTGCTGCAACCCCTATCATATCTCCACTATCTAGATAAATGTTTTATATTACAGCTGTATTCAATGGTTGAGTTTAATTTTATTGCTTCTGGATTTGTACACATACATATACCGTGTACATATATGTGGGTATGTATATTTCCTCTCTAGGAATTCCTGTATAAAGGCTTTGTGAGTTCTTTTGCTTTATTAAAATCTTAGGATTGTGCTCCTAAACTCCTGCAATATGTTCCAAATTTCTGGGTCATAATTACAGAATAAACAGATTCATTTCTCATCACAAATTTTAATTAAGAATTCCAGTTATGCAATTATTTGCTAATGAATAATACCTACTCTGTACCAAAGCACATCACTAAATATGTTTACTCTAAAATATGTTTTCTAAAGATAGTTTCCATAGGTCAGCTTCCCATTTGTAAGTCATCAACTTTGCATTAAAACAAGAGAAAAATGTTTATCTCCTATTTTATTGAGATATATGGGGATTCAGGAGACAAGGATAGTCCATAATTGCTGAGACTAAATTAACTTAACATTAAGGTCTAATCAGTCATGATTTTGCTCCTCATAAATGCAAAATTACTGAATTCTGCGGCTTATTTCTGTTTAGATCATTTTGTGAGGCCATTGGATTGCCCACTTATTGGCTAGGCTCTTTCCTGGAAAAGAGGTAGTGAAAGCATTTTTATACTCCACATTTATTTATTGTGTTTTTGAAAAATTCACTCCAGTCTAGGGCTACTGATTTCTTAAATGTGCTCTTAGTTTCTGTGTAATAAGACAATAATCAATTTGCTCATTTTGACTTATTTTTATAGTAAGAAGAAAAAAAATAGAAGCAAATGAACAAATAAGTAATTCATTTTTCTGTCAAGTCTGAATTTAACAGGAGGGTGATATTTTTAGAAATTTCAAGCAAAGTTAACCCATTCAAGTTAAACCATGCAAAACATACCATGGTTGCAGTGGATTATGAGAAGAAATGTTTTCCCCAAAGGGTCAGTAAGGTCCAATAAAATAGGGGCCCTTTCAAATCATGACACGACAAAATCCAATCAAGGTGACAAGGAGATAACCCCAGGATAAGAATGTAACTGAAATGGAAGAGAACAGGATCATTCACTCATTCATCCTTGCATACATTCATTTCACTGATTGTTATTAATAGTAGCAAGCTGCTTTGTGTAAAGCACTGTGCAGAGATAAATGAGAAATACTTTGCATTTAGACAGCAGCTTAAAATTTGAAAAGCAGTTTTATCAGTCAGAGTTCTGGCAAGGAATGGATGGCACATTTTACGTGGATAATTTGAATGCCTTTGTTTAATAAATGGACTGTTTGTAAAGGTGTAGGTGGACTAAAGGAAAACTACAAGGAAGAGTTACCTGGGAATTTTCCTTCGAATCTAAGGAGCCAGAGGAGGAAACCATTAGTAGAAACTGGACACATAAAAGTAATATGGAGAGGACCCCCATGCAGGAAATGTGACCTTCAGCCAAGGGATTAGAGTGATCTATAGTAAGAGTGCTGAGGAAACAAATATTGTTACTCATTCTTTCCTTCTTGCTGATCCCTTGCTGGTATTCATTACTGATTCAAGCAATGGATGTCAAAGGCCAAAAGGGCAATTGATACAACCTTTAGAATTCTAGTTCTGGAGGGACAGAGTGGAGAAGTTCAACAGATAGTAGATCTGCATATAGGATTTCACTATTTAATTTTTTGTTAATTCCTATACATAAAATTAACACAACATGGTTGGGATCCTAATTTTGTAGATCAGAAAACTGAAACTAGAGATTTGTTTATCATAATTTAGTTACATAGCAGACAGAGTCAGAACTTGAACCTCTGTTCTAACGTTAAATCTGGTGCTTATCTCATTATATTCACTGTCCTTTGGACTTCTTTATTATATGTATCTCACCATATTGCATAAATAACACGTTTTATTACTTACTAGACAGAATTTTTTTGATAGAGAAAACCATGTCTTCATACCATTAGCGTCGGGAACAAGAATCCTGAAGAGGTTTGATGGATGGATTAATGAGTGAGAAAGCATGACATCTAATTGAAGGACAGATGTGCAAGGACTTAACATCAGACATGACAGAATGCTGTAAATGCTGAATCCAAAGGGATAAAGGGCTAGACAGAAAGGGGGCAGTGGATAACAGTGTGGGTTGCAAGAGATTTCACTGTACAAAGTCATACAAGCTGAGCCAAACACACTGAGACGCAAGTGTCAAAGGAAGAGAACTAGGACTAAGATATTGTGGGCCAGGGGACAACAAAGGTAGGAGAGCTTTAAGGGACATAGTGTGGTCAGGAAGCCATGTGAGATGAGAACTGATGGATAGGATGGGACCACTCTATGGGATTTCTTTGCTATGTTTGTTTGTTTGTTTGTTTGGGGCCCACACCCAATAGTGTCCAGGGCTTACTTCCGCCCCTGTGTTCAGGTATTATTCCTGGCAGGTTCAGGGGACCATATTGGATGCTGCGGATTGAATATGGGCTGAACGTGTGCAAGGCAGATGCCCTACCTGCTGTAGGATTTCTTAATGGCACTTGCTGGGCTTTGAATGTTTGAATGTTTAGAAACCATAAAGTTAGGAGGAAATGATTAATTATGTAGGCCAGGCTTCTTAAACTTTTGCCATTAAATGATCCCCTTTCACCAAATAAGCTTTTATGTGACTTTGCGGTACAGAGATGTATAAAACTAGTAAGTTGCTGACAATGAAGGAAAAAGAAATTTATTTTAAGATAATTTCTATTTTTTTTTAAACTTAAGAGACCCATGTGGTGTTGGTACTCAGTTTGGAAAGCTGGAATCTAGATGACACCTTTGATATTTCCATCTTGTTTTGCTTCTTTGTTTTATACTGGAGCCACACCCAGCTGGACCCAGGGCTCACTTCTAGCTCCACACTCAGGGATCATTTCTGCCAGGGCTAGGGGGGCTATATGTGGTGGCAAGGGTCAAACCTGAGCCGAATGTGTGCAAGGCAAGCACCTTACACATTATGCTTTCTCTTTAGTTCTAAACCGTTCTTTTGAAAGGTGGCATTCCAGCAAGTGAAAGAAAAGGTCCAGAGAAGCAAGAAGTTTCAGAAGAAAGGATGCTAATGTAGTGGTCAGGACAAAAGAGGGATTCAGTGGGGTTGGTGAAATCAATAGCAAGGTATAGATAGTGATCAGAGACACAGCAGACATGGCTGATCTCTGAATGTGAGAAGAGGTAGAAGCAGAAGACTCTTTTTACGTCTCTTGACCTGGTTGAATTCAAGAAAAGTTGAGATGTTGTAAGAGATGGAGCCATAAGAGGTGGAGCAGGTTTACAGGGGGCTAATTGAGTTTGGTTTTGGATAAGTGGAGCTTGAAGTACTGGCATGAAGGGATGCCCAGCAGCATATTGGAGATTGCTATTATAATTACAGTTAGTTGGTGGGGGAAATGTTCCAGAGAAACATCCAAATCTAAATGAGCCAAATACTTATTTAAAAAAATAAAAGTCGCGCTCAGGATGGGAGATGTGTGCTGAAAGTAGACTATAGATTGAACTACAAAGGCCACTCAATGCCTCTATTGCAAACCGCAACACCCAAAAGGAGAGAGAGAACAAAAGGGAATGTCCTGCCACAGAGGCAGGGTGGGGTGAGGGGGGATGGGACTGGGGGCCTGGGGGGTGGGAGGGATACTGGGATCATCGGTGGTGGAGAATGGGCACTGGTGGAGGGATGGGTACTCGAGCATTGTATGACTGAAACACGAGCATGAAAATAAAAATATGTAAATCTTTAACTGTACGCTCACGGTGATTCATTAATTAAAAAAATAATAAAATAATAAATGATAAAAGAAAATATTGCTTTATTAAATGACCTAGGTTTGCCTCTATGCCCTCTGAAGTCTATGAGCTTGAAAATGTTGAGGTAAGAAACTCTTCACTGCTTCCTGCTTCTGATTGCTTCTTCCAACACAGATAACACACAGTGGAGAATTACAGTTATTCCCATTTTTTAATCATGTTTTACACACATAGGAAGAGTGAACCTTGGCAATTCATCATATTTTATCAAATACTATCTTGAGCTGACCGTTCAGTGATATCTTTTTCAGTCTGCTGTTTCTACAGAAAATGCAGATAGGTACTTTTAAAACGTTTCAGAAAATAGGATAATTTCATTCATCTGTGAAATATAGAGTCAAACTAAGAACATGGAAAGTATTGAACAGTGACAAACCCTTGATACTGGGATACTGAACCAGTTGCCAGAGGAGAAGGAAAAGTCGTGGGGAGGGGCAGAGCAGACCAGACCAGAGTAGACAAGAAACGTGTAATGAAAGTAGGTAAAGGGATGTACATGATAACTTCTCAGTACCTATATTGCAAACCCTAATGCCTAGAAGGAAAGAGACAGAGTGAGAGAGAGACAAGAAAGGTGCCTGCCATAGTGGCACGCTGGAGTGGGGGAGGGGATATAGGGTGGCTGGAGGGATACTGGAGAAACTGGTGGTGGGAAATGTACACTGGTGAAGGGATAAGTATTGGGACATTGTATAACTGAAACCCAATCATGAGCAACCTTGTAACTGTGTATGTGTATCTCATGGTGATTAAAACAAAAATTTAAAAGAAGAGCAAACTAGAAGAGATATTAAAAACTGCAGTGGAGGGTCCTTGGGGGGTGAGGTGGGGGGATAGGAGTACTAAGTTTGTATCTAATAATATAAATGGTAACACAATGGTAACTTCCTAACCTATAGTAAATAAAAAATAAATATTTCATATACAGTAATAAAACTTTAGTCTTTCTTAGTGAACTATGGGTGAGAAAAACATGTGCAATAGTTAATAGGCTGAAACCATTATCACGCTATTTAAAATTAGGCAGTCTAAGTCTATAGTCATCAATATTTGCTGATGGTTTAAATGAGCTTGGAGATATATACTTCAATGTTTTCTTTTCTCTCTTATATTGGAAAACATCACTGTCACTATTTTATTCAAGTTGAAATATTAACATGAAATATAATAGAGTATCATCTCACAGTAAGAAATCACATTTTGACAGCCAGATGATCAAAAGCTAGAATAATAAAGATTAGATTGTTACCAATTCTCTTTACAAAAATATTCTAGAAAAGATAAAATGACTTTAATTTTTTAGGTAAAGTTTTCCTTTTTATTTAGGAAAAATAAAGTTTGTGAAAAGAGAGTGTTGGCACCATTAAAATCCTGATATTACTTACAGGGTGAGCTTTGAAATAACAGCATTTTTTCCAAAAAATGACATTTTAATAGTTAGAAGACTAGAAATATAAACTATTAATTTTTTTCTTAGAGTGATTTCTTTATTAAGGTCACTTAGAAAAATTAAGTATTCATCTCACATTTAGGGAAGATTGAGAGGACAGGTAAAGAGGGGAAAGTACAAAGAAATGTAGAGCCAGAGTAAAAGAAAAAGAAAATGAAAATTATAATTAAATTTAATGGCACATTTAGAATTAAAAAAAGAGACAAAGTCTTTCACAACCTCTATAGGTTGAATTGCCAAACTGTAGATAGTTACACTGGCAGAAAGTTACTCTGCCTTTGTCATTAATGGAAGAGGAAATAAAACAGATATAAGTATTTGTTAATTTCAGACAAACCATTTTAAATTACATAGAATCATAGAATGTATGCTTAATCATATAAACAAACTTCATATTAAAACATTACTTTCTTACTCTCTATAAACTTTTTATGAATTTCCTTAGTTTATGGTTAAATGAAAAGGAAATGAAAGGCAGAGATGAACAACAAAGGAATAGCTCCTCAGTTTTTAAAATGACTTCATCATAACTTAAGTTAGTGCGCTGTATATCTGAGCAATGCAAGAGTAAGGATGGGACAAATCTACAATTGGATTATTCAGTCAAATGTTGAAAAAGAAGTGTTTGGCTTTTGATGAATATTTAATATGCCAGAGGGCTCTCAAGATTCCACTTTAGTGGTGAGATCTGGAACAGTTTTCAGTAGAGACTGAATTGCCAGTCTGGTCTCCTGAGCACCCTTTATCAGTTTCTTCCTCCGATATTACACAAGTTGTAGAGAGAAAATAAAATATCATGGAACCCAAACTGTCCCCTGTGTGTGCCTAGTAAGTGCAACAGAAGAGGAAAAGGATTGAGGGACTGAGAAAGTTCCCACTCTATTTGCTTTTGTTGTTTGGGGTCACACCTGGCAGTGCTTACTCAGGGCTTACTCCTGGCTCTGCAGTGAGGGATCACTCCTGGTGGGGTTCTGTGGACAATATAGAGTGCCGGGGATGGAACCAGAGTTGGCTGTGTGCAAGGCAAATGTCCTACTCATCCCAGCCCCCACAGCTCCACTCTTGAGAGTTTTCCATGGGTTCTTAGCCACTAGAGAATGAATACTCAGTAAAGGCATATGACTTCTGGCAATTTCCTTGTGTCTTTGGGGCCTAATGGAAAGTCAACTATTTCATATGTGCCTTAGAATGTGGCCCCGATTTGAGCACTACTTCCCATGGCTTCTGACTAGCATAAATCAATGTGAGGAATCACACAGCTCTCAAGATAATTTAGGCTTTCCTGCAACTCAGGAGAATTGGGGGAAACACTAGTTGTGAGAGTCTGCTTTGAAATTCTGGTTGCAAAAGGCTGTGGGGAGTTTCAGGAATGACAGATCAGGGAAGAGTGAATCCTAGATTCCTGTGCCTCAGTTTATAAAGGTTATTATGTCACGGGTCGAGAAATAGTATAGGAGGCAAGGTACTTGCCTTACATGCAGCTACTGTGTTAAGACCACCCTGGTTCAAATCCCCAGCAACACATATTATTCCCTGAGCACAGTCAGTGGTCATTTCTAAGTACAGAGACCGGAACAGTTCCTGAGCATCACTGGATTTGGCCCAAGTCCCCTCCCCACAAAGTTAGTAAGTCATATATTACTATATTTTTAAATATTAGAACAAGTCAAAAGGCAAGGATGTTGGTGTTTTGCTTTCTTTGCTTTAGTATTTTAACATTTCCCAGTATGTTTTCTCTTCTGTAATGCTGAGATAATGTTTGCCATGAGGTTATTGCTAGAAGTAGAATAATTAATGTTTGTGGTAACTGTATGTTCAGTTTTATAGAGAAAAATTTTAAATCCCATATTAAAATCCATTCACGAGCCTAGTTGCCGTAGAAGAATCCCTCAGTGTGCTCTGTTGAACTCTAGGTGCACACCCTGCCTCATTCTAATCTGTCCCTCTAATGTAACTCTTCTATTCTCTGTGATGATTGCTTTATTAATCCACTGTTATACTGCCCCATAAGTTACACAGAGTAACTAAAGCGTAATGAATTAACTGCCTTAAACAGCAAGAGCTAGGAAGCAGGGGCCATATTTGTGCCATAGTGCTTAGGTCTCTCTAAATACGTATCTATTGAATGAATAGTCTGAGCCATAAAGTAGAAATTGCTATCAGAAAGGTGAGCATTTTCTTATTGCTCAGTCAATATTTTAAAAATATTACATACATGGGCTGGAACAATACATGAATTAACTTGTTAGAGCAAGTAGGGCACTTGATTGCATCAGCCGATCCAGTTTTGATCTCTGCCATCCCACATGCTCCGCTAAGTCCTGTCAGGAGTTATCCCTGAGCACAAAACCAGAAGCTCTGAGCACCACTCGGTAATGGCCCTCAAAACCAAAAAAATGAAAACAAAAACAAACTCCCACAAACCTTACAACTCCCAAAACCAATCACAGCTCTGAAACAAAACTAAAGTAGGAAAGTTCTTTAACATAATCAAAATGTCACTCAAAGGCTAACGTAGTGCTTAGTGATACGTTCTAGAAATTTCTCTTTGGCAAACAACAGCAAAGGGCCAGAGAGATAGTATAATAGACAAGGGCTTGTCTTGCAGGCTGCTGGGTCTGATCCCCTCTCTGTAACTCATTTTTTTTTAGAAAACCTTTTATTAATTAATTGAGGTACTGTGATTTATAGTTACCCGTGGTGTATTGGATATGCCAAAAACAGTAACAATAAGTCTCACAATGAGAGATGTTACTGGTGCCCGCTGGAACAAATCGATAAGCAACAGGATGACAGTGACAGTGACTGTGATTTATAATACTATTAATGATAGTTTTACAGATACGTCATTCCAATGCCACGCCTATCACCAGTGTACCCAGTAATTCTTGTCCAACTGGACTGACAGTTCAATCTCAGGGCCTGAGGATGAGGTACTTCTTTGGTCATGCAGTGCTAAGTATTACTTGGGTCACTAAGAGAGTGCTAAATCACCAGAAGTGTCACATGGGACAGTTTCCAAGGCTGTACCCAGCCATGCTAGAGAGACCATGTGACACTTGGGATCCATTAGGAATTGGCTACACTCAAGGCATGCACCTTAACCCTTTGCACTATCTCCTGGGTCCTCCAACTTCATTCTTCTGCATGTAAAATAAAATTACATATTCAGAGCGCTTCAGAAAGGTAAAGTACAAATATGCAGAATTAAAAGGGGGAAATGAATTGAACAAGTAATTTCAACATAGTGTACTATAAAAAGACATTCCCTTTAGTAATCACTAAATGAAAAGTAAAACAAGGGCTGACCACTTTCTTAAAAAACAAGGTTGGTGTAGTCCAACATTGAGGATGTGCGGTGTCCCATCATATTTGTAAGTATTGGTGAATGTAATTTGGCATTATGTATCAGAAAATAAAATATGGTTGTCCACTTAACCAGAGGGTTTACCTTAGTGAATCAATTTTTTTTTGTTTTTGTTTTGGGGCCACACCTGACAATGCTTAGGGGTTAGTTACTTCTGACTCTGTACTCAGAAATGACTCCTGGCAGTTCTTGCGGACCATATAGAATGTCAGGGATCAAGCCTGGGTTGGCCTCCTACAAGGAAAAGTGCCCTACCTGCTTCACTATTTCTCTATCACTATGAATTAGTTATTTTAAAAATAACAAAATTGGGGCTGGAGAAATAGTACAGCATGTAGGGTGCTTACTTTGTATACAGTCAATTTGGGTTTAATTCCTGGCACCACATATGGTGTCTGGAACCCCACTAGGAGTGCAGGGGTGATCCCCGAGCACAAAGGACCTGGAGTAAACACTGAGAACCACTGGGTGTAGCATAAAAATAAAAAGAAAAATAATTGGGTAACTTCATATTAATGTTGGTATGCTTAGGGTTACTTATAATAGTAGCAAATTTCAATCTGTCAATAGGGGCATATTTAAATGATGGGTATTCAGTCAATAAAATACTATTTCAACTTATGGGTACAATAATATTTTGTGCATAGATACATTGTATATGCTACAGAATGGCTTATTCCATATGCTTTCCATTTTGAAAAATAAAACCAAAATGAGGTGTGTGCATGCATTCATGCATGCATGCATGCTTTTGTGTCTGTGCCTGTGAATGTGTATGTGTGTGTGTGTGTGTGTGTGTGTGTGTGTATTTACAAGGGTATAAATAAAATGTTGAAAACTTTGTTTTTGGAACAGGCCATTTTTCTCTCTACTTATGTCCATATCAAAAGCATTTCTTCTTTCATCAAGCATTACTTACTTTTATTAACAGAAAAATATTACTATTTATAACAAAATTTGTAACCTTGTAAACATTTTAATATGTTCCCACATTTGATGCATAAACCCATTCTACCTCTCCCTTCTTCCAAAGTTGCAGGAATATTTACCATTATTTAGTAATGAAGATAAAAACTAGTTTCTAAATCCAAGTATTATTTTAGATATTTTAGGAAGTTTTCCCTCCCTAGAATCATCTAGATGAATGTATTAATTTTATACTTTCAATATTGTTTCAAAAAATAGGAACCAAATTCAGACATTATTTTTTTCTGCAGTAAATTTCTTGAAGCAGTTACAAGGTAAGTTGTAATAATAGTTACTTTCTCTTTCTCTAGAGGAATAATACTTATATAAAAGTTCATATTACTGACCAAAAATGTATAAATTTTGATGTGTAAAACAAAAAACTATCAAATGTCTTCCTGATATTATGACATAAAATAACTACAGTCAATTTCAAAATTCATATCTGTAAATGTATACCTTTATTTTCTTTAAATAACAAAATCATATTTTATGTTCCATGAATATGCATGCATGATTGTATTGATTATATAAAAGGTCCCAAGATACTATAAAATGAATATATAGCCTATATAAATACAATTCCACCTATAAATTCTAGTTAGCTAAAACTAATGACTAGTAGACTAAACATAAAAACCTTGATAAACAATACGGTCACCTTCTCCAGGATTTAGAAATTATAGCACGGCATTATTTCAATAGATCATGTCACAACAAAAATGTTGTGCATGGAATTTGAACTAAGAATGGTTTTGGCTTGAATTTCCACCCTGCCAAAGCCTCAACAGCTTCATCCACATCCCACAGCTGTCACCACACCAATGGCCCAATTCTGATGCTTCATGACTAATCTCTGCAGAGATACCAAACCAAGGAAACTTCTAGGTAAACTAATTTTCAGGCTGAGAACTCTGGGGTTTTCTGGGGGTAGGGATGGGCAGTATCCCCAGCTGCATTGGCCCAGTTCTACTGTACTTTTCTAGAGTGCACTATGGGGCCATGACACTTCCAAATTCCACAATACTCACATCTCAGTAGGAGTGCACCAAATTCTATGAAAAAGTAACATAGAAGCTAACTCAGCTCAATAAACAAAACAACACAGAAGGTTCAACCAATAACAGTCTAGTAAACCATCAGAGAAGAATTTAAGGATCCCATCATGAAGTTTAACGATTTTCACAAATTTTCTTTTACTGAAGTATTTTTTGATAACTCCATTAGCTATTAAGCTGTAACAAGCAATATAAAAAAAATATTTTGTGCCTACTAAGGTGGCAGGTTTGCAGGGGTGACTAGTAAAATGGCAACAAAGGTCACTCTGGGATTACTGTTGGAATATTGAAAGCTGTGACAACTCTTATGATTTTCTAAATTTTGATTTCTAATTTTCTAAACCATGATGTTTAAATAAAGTAAAAAAAATTAAGGGGCTGGAGTGATAGCACAGCAGGTAAGGCATTTGCCTTGCACGCGGCCGACCCGGGTTCAAATCCCAGCACCCCATATGGTCCCCTGAGCACCGCCAGGGGTAATTCCTGAGTGCATGAGCCAGGAATGACCCCTGTGCATTGCCGGGTGTGACCCAAAAAGCAAAAAAAAAAAAAAAAGTAAAAAAAATTAAGAACAGCTTTACTCAATAAATTTATAGAGTTATATTGGAAATTTCTCTGTCCTTTAAATATGCACGCATTTCATTATAATCATTTCTTTAGCACTGCACTGTAGCACTGTTGTCCAGTCCAGTTGTTCATCGATTTGCTAGAGTGGGCACCAGTAACATCTCCATTGTGAGACTTATTGTTACTGTTTTTGGCATATCGAATACGTCATGGGTAGCTTGCCAGGCTCTGCTGTGCGGGCAAGATACTCTCTGTAGCTTGCCAGGCTCTCTGAGAGGGACAGAGTTAATAGAACCCATTTGCAAGGCAAAAGCCCTAACCCTTGGCTGTGTTATCACTCTCATTTCTTTAAGCATTGAAAAACATTTCTAATCAGAGGAAATGACTCTGAAAAGTAGGAATAGCCTGACTGGAGTTTGCTTTTTCACTATTTCCTTTACTTTTTTAATTTTTTTTGCCATACATGGTGGTACTTAGGGATTACTTCTGGCTGACTCAGAATCACTCCTGGAAGTGCATAGGGAAGGTATGTGGTGCACAAGACCAATGAGCTGGCTACATACAAAGCAACTGAATTATTTACTTTACCATCTCTGGCTCCTCATCTCTTCTTTCATCTCCAAACATTTCCTATCTTTTTATTTGATGCTAAAGATAATATAAATTTTTTCTACATGTCTAAGCATGGTTTAGAAGTTCTATCACCCCTAACTTGTGTTTCCAGGATTCAGTATGCTGATATGTTAATTAAAAGTGTCAAATGTCTAAATTTTTTGTACGCAATTTAATGTCATCTAAAGAGCACTGCATAGAGACAATCAGAGCTGAGTCTATATCTCAATTCCACCCTTTAGTATCTCTTTGACCTTGGAAAACTTACTTCATGAGGGTTTTGATTTCCTTAAGTAGAAAATAGAAATAGCAATCTTTATAAGGTTGTTAAGGGCTGTAATGTGCTAGCATTAGCAAAGCACTTAGCATATTGTCACACTGCTTGCCACACTGTAAACTTCAAGTTGCTAGCGACTTCTTGCTTTTTTACCCAAATCTTACTGTTATATGGATGTAAACTTCAGAGAGAAGATATAGGTAAAAACTGAATGTTTTGAAGAAAAGGAGAAGGAAAACTAAGGTCTTTGAAAACCTAGCATAGTTTTACTATTTTCTTTTGGTTGTCTTTGAATCATACCCGGCTGTGCTTAGAACTTACTCCTGGCTTTGCACTCATCACTGATCACCAGGGATCAGCCCTGGTGGAGCTTGGGGGATCATAGGGGATACATGGGGATCAAACCTGCGTTGGCCATGTGCAAGCAAGCTCCCTATCTGCTATACTATCGCTGCAGTCCCTGGTATACCCTTCTTGTCTTCATTGGACTGGCTACTGAGCAGATATTCTATTTATCATATAAATAACTAGGACAAAGGGGTAATTTGGTATTACTCTTTCTTTATATTCTCATGATTATTATTTTATAATCATAGTCACCTTGTTGGTGCCTGCTTGTGTTCTTATAGTTATTTTTGAGTTTAAGTTAATTGTTAGCTAATTGAATGACACAATGAGAAATGTTACAGCCATACTACTGGTATGGTGGTAGATTATAACTGGGTCTGGAAAGCCATTGCATTAAGGACCTAGTTAGTCTTCAAATCACGGGAAGCAATTTAGCGTAATAAAGTGTGCAACTCTGATAATAATTGTGTGAGGTGCTGCACTTACAAAGGGGTTGTGGTTGTAGAGGGCTCAGGGGGAAAGAATACGAAGATTGATTAGTTATGACTGCAATGGGTACAGCAAAGGAACCAGATGTCCATGTGCCATATATTTCTATTTTGTATGCTACATGAATCAGCTCACCAGAAAAAAATGGAGGAAGGGAAACAGTAACAGATGATAGTTAGACAGAAAGGGAATCATCAAGTTTACAAATGTGTCTCATTTAGTAGGTTCACAGTTTTAGGTACCATCTATATTAATTTTTTTAATTTACCTCTTGAGAAGTTTTCCTTGGTAGAAAGATTTTAGCAGCTGTGCCTTGGTAAAAGTCTTAAAAGTGTTTCCTTTTCACTGCAAAAGGTGTTACAATAGAAATAAGAAGCATTTATAAAATTTTGTTTTGGCCACTAGACAGCTTGATCATTTTGTCTGTTAGATAATATTTTAGTTTACACTGTTTTTATTTTATCATTTTCTCATCTCTTCCACTGGTTGCATAAAAATCAAGGCAGAGCACCTAAAACAGTTTACATCAAAGTGTTTATTGACCATTTTCCACTTTACCATAAGCACTGCTCAAATATTAAATTTCATGGATTATGCAAAAACTATATAATCCCAAGGGTATCTCTTTAAACCATTAAATAACTTGAATTTAATCATGGGAAACAGCCATTTTGAAGAGAATGTTTAAAGGGATAACTAGTTTCAACAAACATGTTAAAGATCAAGAGATTTCTAATAGAACTGACTCAAATTTAAAAGATCCTAAGATCATCTCTAGCCAAGTCTCCTATGTTACCAAGATGAAAACTGACAGCCAGGGAAGTTAATGATGCTTTGTCCATAGTGGACAAGCTTATTGTAATCCGAGTCTTTTGACACTCAGTTGTAGCATTTACCACCAAATGTTATGGCCCTGAAAATAGCTGTTTCAGAAGTGAGACAATAAATATATGTATTGAGGGTGCTAGGAGACTTCTCTGTTGAGGCAGAAAAACATGGAAATTTCAGTTAGTGATATAGATAAAATTAGATTCATTAGAATTAATCTCTAATCAACAGAGCTTTTCAATGCAGCAAGAAAGACTTGGAGAATTGGTAAATGATTTAAAGACAACTGGCAAAAGGGTCTTAGAGTCCAAGTTGTAATAAAAATAATCTACTGGGGTTTTAATCTCAAAAATTGAAAAGTAAAAACAGAAATGACCTAGGAATTCAATGAATATTAATAATCAACCAGTGTGTGTGTGTGTGTGTGTGTGTGTGTGTGTGTGTGTGTGTGTGTGTGTGTGTGTGTGTTGGGGCTGGGACAATCACACAACCTTTGCTAATGAAAAAAGGCAAGAGGTAAATTAGGGCAGCAAGCCTGCTATTTCTGTGGATACTCTTGTGGTCCTGAGGAATTCTGATGAGGAGTTGGAGGAGGAAAACAAAGCAGGACTTGCTCTCCTCAGGAGAGTCATGTAAATTCTAACACACAGGACGTGTGAGAGGAGCCTGCTATGTATAGTCTTCCTGTGCTTCACAGCTCAGGCCTTGGGGCGAGCCAATCAAGTCCCTACATTCTGCTCCCCCCATGCCAGTAAGTTCACAAATCAGTGCTTCCTCTTTGTTTTTCTGCATAGAGGAAATGCGACTGACATATTTAAAACTTGAGCTTAGTATTTCAGCATGGGGAACAATAGATACACCCTTTCCTCTATTTGATAATCTTACCGACATTTATTGGACAGCTAGGAAGTGCCAAGGACAACATCGTGTTAATTTGCTGGGTGGGATTTATGAGACAATGATAACAAAGATAGGAATTATCATAACACTACTAAATTTCATGTATAAAGTCCCTTCTATGCCAGGCACGTAATTGTGTACTTTACAAATGTTAATACTTATAACAAATCCGTGAGACAGGAAGTGCCACCCTCAACATCCTGTCAGTATGAAATGGGCAGCCAGTCCCTAGGGAATCAGTTCAAATGTTTGACTGATAACCACCTGTATGACTTAGAGGAAATAACAGATGACTAGGAATCCCCTTTACCCTTCCTCCCTTCCTTCTCTCCCATCTGTCCTCCTTTTCTTCCTTGTGTAGGTGGGGTAGGGGCTTTCAAGTAGTGCTCAAGGTTGTAGGAGCCATCCCCAAAATAGTTGGTCAACAGAGCAGACAGTTCAATGACAGGATCTCAGATGAGGTGCTCCTCAGGCCCTGTAGTTCAAGGATGACTAGGACAACATCTCCTGGTGATCATGGGGACAGATGGTGCTAGAGATCAAATCAGTGTCCCCATGAATACCAAGCATGAGCCTTTGACCTTTGTGCTGGCTCTCTGGGCCCAAGTTTCCATCCTATATGTATAAAATCAGAACACTAATTTCTATAGAGTAGGGCTATGGTCATGCCTTTCACAGCAAGTTGGCCTTGAACAAGCTGCAAAGCAAATGTCAGATCCTCACCACTATCTTCATCCTTTCTCTTCATCTTGGAAGCAAGAGAAGTCACCAGAAACATCTGCCAAGTTTCTCAATACAGAGGATTTCTCTTTCCTCCCCTTCCCACCTCTACTTCTAAAAAATAGCTGCTGAGAGTTGTGATCCTTGAGAACCATGTCTACAGCTGTGCTGTTCAGGCTAAGAGAGATTCCTGTAATGATGGCATTTCTCAAGAGATATTAGTGAGAGACCAGGTAAACTCCTGGGGATAGCTAGAGATTGTAAAACTTGCAACCAACATGAGAAGCAGAAAACATAATCTGGTTTATTTGAAGACTAGGTAATCTGAAGAGATGTTGAATAGAGTTTTCTTTTTGCTTTATTTTGTTTTAAGACTACAACTGGGATTACTCAGTGCTTACTCCTAGCTTTGTGTTTATGGGTCACTCCTGGTGGTGTTCAGGGAATCATGTACAGTAGTAAGGAAAGAAATGATATCAGCTGCATGCAAGTACTATTTCTCTGGTCCATTGAAAGCAAGTTTTTAAGTTCCTAATAAAAGTCTGGAGACAGTGAAATTAAGACTGCTCTCTTAGTTCATCATGGAATGATGTCAAGAAAAGCATACTGGCAGTGAGTAAAGTGAAGCCTTGTCTTATGTTAAGGAAAATTGTATTTCACGAAAGGTAGATGGTGTAAAGGTTTAGATATGCGTGAATTTTTATAAACATGTATACAGCTATATTTACAATAGCTGTGCAAATATGCAGCACTAAAAGAACCGATGACCCAATCATAGCAACACATTGCTGAAACCTATGCTTACTGGGTACACTGATGCCTTACTGGTTACCAAAATGTCAGCTTAGTTTATCACAGATCAATAACTCATTACATGCTCCAGAATATACAAAATCCAATATGAATCAACTTGCTGTCACATCCAGGCTTTCAAATCCCACACCAATATGGACCTTAAGTCATGTGACTGAATTCTTCCCTTCCTATACTAGCTTTGGGAATTAAAATACATTTTATACTTTGTTAGATAGAAAAATAATAAACATCACATTCAATTTCACTTGAATTTTTGACAGTTGAAAGGAAATCAACAGATGATGATAAAATTAAAAACTTGGTTTGAGATCTATAAATATCTGTATACATGCATGTGTGTGCGTGTGTGCATTCATACCTCTTCTCTTGTTTAAGAAATATGTTAAAAAGTTACAGGACTTAGGGCTGGATAGTTAGCTCAATTGGCTGAGCTATTGCTTTGTATGCAGAAGGCCCGGGATTCATGCCTAGTGCTACATGATCTGCTGAGCATCTCTGGGTGCAACCCTGAAGACTGATACAGAAGTATCCCTTGAGCACCACTGGGTATGACCTCAAGTCACACACACACAGACCTCAAGTCACACACACACAAGCTACAACATTTTCATAATTCAAATTGGCAAATTTTCCCATTTATTTCCAGCTGACACCTTCCTTGGCACATTTCAAGTGACAAAAAGATTTCCCTATATTGTTGACCCTCATCACCAACAAAGACTTGAAATACAGCCTCTGCTTCATTAGAGGGAAAATAATCTATATTGTTATGCTAGCAATGAACTTAAAGGCAAACTGGAATGGGCAAAGATCACCATTTTGCTTCTTCTCTGCACTGAAAGAGTAGAAATGGGGTTTGGCATTGGCATTACTAATCAGCTTGAGTCCACAGACGTTAGATTTCCATTTGGACACAGATGAAGAGCATCATTAAGTGCACCCACCAAACAGCCATTGGCCACCTAGGGCCTAGCAATCTGCTTCTCTGTGTAACTTAGTTTTTCAATCCTGAAGGCATATGTCAGACACAGAAGAAATCATACCCATTCATACAAACTTGAAAATTTGCCTAAGTTACTGCCCTGTTCAAAAGTCTTATTGTTTGGGGGCCTCTGAAACCTTTCTGAGTTACCAGTGTCTATCACTACTACCTCCATAATTGTAACATGATCTCTAATTGCACACAGATATGTTTTAATTATCAACCCTCTCTGCCCCAATTGTTCATCTTTGTCACTTTTATATAAAAATGATTTTGATTTGAGAAAAGCAGCTGTATTCTTCCTACTGCAAAAAATAACTTGCAGTTGACTAGCTATAACAGACACATGCGTTGATCTTTTCACAGCTGGGTGGTTTGTATTCATGTGAACCTGGGGAAAATATTGCCATTTGTATCAGGTGAGTGAATACACAGCCCAATCGCAGTCCTGTAATCCTCCATGCTGAGATTGATGGCTGCAGGCAGGAGGCCTGGTTTTATCGAGTGACCCCTGGCTCAACTAGTGAGGGGCACTTGGATGGGACAGAGAGTGGCATTTTCCTGGGAAGTCTGCTTATTTTGCAATTAAGAAAGGCCAAAGAACTCTGTTATAAGCTTGTTTTGGTTAGTTGCAAGCAGAGAGGAGAAATCTCAAAATTCTTAAACTAGGATCTTTAGAGACTGAGCCCTCCATGAACTGAGGAGAACACAAACAATCTGATAGTAAATTCAAAAATTGTGTGCAAAAGCATCTTCATTTTCTTTTCTTTTTTTTTTTTTTTTGGAGTGGGGGACAGGGTGCATAAAATAGCATGAGCTGCCATCATGTAAAATGTCACTGCACTAGATTTGTACTTTTTTCGCTTTTTTTTTTTTTTTGCTTTTTGGGTCACACCTGGCGATGCACAGGGGTTACTCCTGGCTCTGCACTCAGGAATTACCCCTGGCGGTGCTCAGGGGACCATACGGGATGCTGGGATTTGAACCTGGGTCGGCCGCGTGCAAGGCAAACGCCCTATCTACTGTGCTATCGCTCCAGCCCCTTTTTCGCTTTTCAAATATGACTATGCATCAGAGTCATCTGAAGACCTTGTAAAATACTGATTCATCTTCTCCCTGGTTTTATTGAGATGTGGTTGATACACAGCTGCGTGAGTTTGTCACAATGATTTGATTTGCTACATAATGAAATAATTATAACAGTGCCATTAATATCTATCATCTCATATAGATAAAAGAAAAAAAAGGAACTTTTGTTTTCTTTTTGGTGGGCAGTTTGGAACTTTAGAATTTAATGTTTCAACAAACTATATGTATTCCACAGAATAGTGTCAACTAGAGTCGCCATGTTGCACTCTATATTACCAGTGCTTAATTATTGTCCAGTGGAAAGTTTGTACCTTATACCACATTTTCCCCAGTTTTTCCATTCCTTCCTTCCATTTTCGTAAATTGGTTTCTTTTCTTTTTTGTTTATTCTTTTAAAAAAATATTTATTTATTTATTTATTTAATTTTTTTTAATTAGTGAGTCACCGTGAGGGTACAGTTACAAATTTACCCATTTTCATGCTTGTGTTTCCTTCATACAATGTTCAAGAACCCATCCCTCCACCAGTGTCCATTCTGCACCACCAATGAACCCAGTATCTCTCCCACCCTCCAATCCCGTCTCCCCTCACCCCACCCCACCTCTGTGGCAGGGTATTACATTTTGTTCTCTCTCTCCTTTTGGGTGTTGTGGTTTGTGATAGGGGTATTGAGTGGCCATTGTGTTCAGTCTCTAGTCTACTTTCAGCACGCATCTCCCTTCCTGCGCGGGATCTCCAACCACATTTTACTTGGTGTTCCCTTCTCTATCCGGGCTGCCTTTCCCCCAGCATGTGAGGCCAGCTTCCAAGCCATGGAGCTAACCACCTGGTATTACATACTACTATTCTTGGGTGTTAGTCTCCTACTGTGTTATTTTATATTCTACAGATGAGTGCAATCTTTCTATGTCTGTCCCTCTCTTTCTGACTCATTTCACTTAGCATGTTGATCCACTTACATGCAAAGTTCATGACTTCATCTTTTCTAATAGCTGCATAGTATTCCATTGTATAGATATACCAAAGTTTCTTTAACCAGTCATCTGTTCTAGGGCACTCGGGTTTTTTCCAGATTCTGGCTATTGTAAACAGTGCTGCAATGAACATATAAGTGCAGATGTCATTTCGACTATACTTTTTTGTTTTTCTGGGATATATTCCCAGAAGTGGTATTGCTGGGTCAAATGGAAACTCAATTTCTAATTTTTTGAAAAGCGTCCATATTGTTTTCAAAAAGGGCTGAACCAGTCGGCATTCCCACCAGCAGTGTAGAAGGGTCCCTTTCTCCCCACATCCTCTCCAACAGCGGTTACTTTTGTTCTTTTGGATGTGTGTTATTCTCTGTGGTGTGAGGTGGTATCTCATAGTTGTTTTGATCTGCATCTCCCTGAAGATTAGTGATGCAGAACATTTTTTCATGTGCCTTTTGTCTATTTGTATCTCTTCCTTAGAAAAGTTTCTGTTCATTTCTTCACCCCATTTTCTGATGGGGTTGGATGTTTTCTTCTTATAGAGTTCAACCAGTGCTTTATATACCCTTAATATCAGCCCCTTACCCTTAATATCAACCCCTTATCGGATGGGGATTGGGTAAATATTCTTTTCCATTCTGTAGATTGTCTTTGTATTTTGGTCACTGTATTTTTGCAGTGCAGAAGCTTCTCTTTTCTTATAAAGATTTTTTTTTTATTTTTAAATTCTACATAAGGGGACTAGAGAGATAGAATAGTGAGTAGAGAGCTTGCCTTGCATGTAGTCGACCCGGATTTGATCCTCAGAATCCCACAATGTCACCCGAGAACTTCCAGAATAATTCCTGAGTGCAGAGCCAGGAGTAACTCATGAGCACTGCCAGGTATGGCCCACATATCCGACTCCAGGTAATAACAAAATTCTACATAAACATGAGATCATACTGATTTTGTCTTTCTCTCTTCAACTTATTTTACTCAGCATAATACCCTCCAGGGCCATCCATGTTTTCACAAAGAGCAGAATTTCCTTCCTCCAACCCTCTGCACACTGGAATCACTTGTGGAGCTTTTAAAAAGAACCAGATCTTAGGCTCTGCTCCCAGAAATTCTAATTCAATTGATCTGGGGTGCCCGGGCATTCAATTATTTTTGCAAAACTCTCCAGGGGATGCTAATAATGTGCAGGCAGGACTGAGAATTGCTGCCTTAGAGCTACAGAGTGGTTTGTGGTGATTGTGGACAAGGGGACAGGGTTGGAATATAAGACCCCTTTTCTTTTCAATGACTTAGGTATCATTTTGGATTCTGCTGCATATGATAAACATCTGCATTCATTAGGCTGCCACAGTGAAGTCACACAGACTAGGTGTCTTTTAGAGATTTTCAATCTTTCTAGACACTTGGCCCAGTGAAACTGAGAGAAACGTTTTTGACTAAGGCATCAATTAAGAACCATTATGTGTAATAATATTTATATATTAATATATATATATCAACACTTATCTGCTCTTATTTATAATAGCACTGCTCCATAATCCAGGTGTGCTATGTGTCAAGTGGCAATGACTTTTTCATGAGCCTGCAGGAAATTTTTGTGGATGGGCAAAGGATTGAAGACTAGTGGTTAGAAACCAGGGCCTTAGGCAACAACACTGAATTGCTCCACAGGTCCAGAATCCAGAAGTAAAAAATGAAGGTGATGGCAGGGGTGAGTTCCTGGGAGAACAGAGAGGGAAGGACCAGTGCCAAATCTTTCTTTGTGACTGGTACTCAGTGCTCTCATCCTTGTGTCTCTTCACAGAGATTTCCATCTAAGATCTCTTGGATCAAACTTTCCTCTTTGATAAGGATGCCAGTGACGGACTGGGCCCCATCCTCACAAGGATTCCCACTTGTTTATCTCTGCAAAGAGCCTATTTCCAAATAAAGTTCCATTCTCAGGTCCTGAAAGTTAAAAGTTTAATTTACAGATTTGGGAAGGACACAATTCATTCCATAACATGAATATTGTTTTCTCCAGTACTACAAATATCTGGGGGCTCAGGAGAGATCCTTTTTCCTCCTCTCTGCAGATTTCCTATTCAAACTGAAGCCTTGTGCTATTATAGAAAATCAGTCTCTTGTAAACATCGTCTTCACAGCCTGTGATTACAGACTCCAAACTCCTCATACAATGTTTTTGAGGCAGAGCAGCTAGATACCAGATTAAGGTCCCAGGGTCATTGCTGAACAACCAGAAAGTAGTTGTCAGGGGCACTGTGAAAGGCCCATCTTCGTGACACCATGAGTCAAAGGTAAAAACAGACCCAAAGAAAACCTGAACATCTTTTCCAGTTTAGTTTGCCGAGAATTTTCTGACAGTTTTACATGACTATGCTTTGCTCTGAGCATCGAAGAATCAGGTATAATGTGTTTTTAATGTAACGTGACAATATTTAAGGTACTAGACAACCTTGTTTTCGCAGTTTAACTTCCTAAGCTAAAGGATGCTTTGTTGGCAGCATACTTAGAGATTCTTGTAAAAGCCTAGGAAATTGTGTAATCAGCAAGTGGACCTTAGCAAGATTATTACCGGGGCAAGGGAACAGTAGATTGCATGGAAGATACAAGAAAGCAAAGATTTCAAGTGAGTATATACCCAATATTCTATTTTCACAGGAGAAGGAGATAATGCTATGTAAGGGATGAGACAGGGACAGTTACATTTCTAACACTGCTAGTGAGTTAGAAAAATGCTTAAAGCTGAGTGGAAATCTGGAGGGTCACTAGGGAAAACAATAAGCAAATGCATTTTGTGAAGAATTCTAGCTTTTACATATAGGCAGTTCTTAAATTCATTATTATACTTTGGCCACTCTGGCCATCTTCCATTTTCTTAAACTCCTCAAGTTCTTTTCCACCACAGGGCCTTTGTCTTTTCTGTTCCCTGTGCTACACATGCTTTCCCTCCGACTTTGCATCAAGGAATCGTATCGTCCTTTGGGTTTTCATGAGCACTGTCTCCTCTCAAGTGAGCTTTCTTTCACCATTTCATTAATATATGTTCCCATTTACATATATCTTTTCTAAAAGCATTTTACATTTTAGGGACCTGAGAGTTAGTCCTGGGAATAACCATGTTTGCCTTATATTCAGTTGGCCCTGGTTCAATGCTTAGAAGTTTATCTAGGGATATATAGTCCCTTGAGCCCTGCCAGGAGTGATTTTGGAGTACAGCCAAGAGTAAGCCCTGAGCACAAGTGGGTGTGCCCGAGTCTTTCCCCAGTCCCCCCACCAAAGTGTCATATTTTATCTGTTTTCCAAATTTGTGGTGTTTTTTCTTCCACTAGAATGCAAGTTCCATTAAGGCAGAAATTATATATATATATATATATATATATATATATATTATAGCTATCACTTGGCTTCTAGAGGGCACTCAGTGCCTGTTTTCAATATGAACTGATCAGGTTAATAAAGTTCCTATTTTGAACATGAACTAATCAGGTTAATAAAGGTTTTGGAGCCACACTTAGTGAATTGACCCTTGGCTCTGTACTCCAGGATCACTCTTGGTGGTGCTGGAGAGACCATATGCAGTATTAGGGATCAAATTGGAGCTGGTCGCATGCTAAGAAAGGGTCTTACCCCTGTACTATCTCTCCTTTGCTGCCATCCTCATTTGACCATGAAAATAAAACTGTCCCTAAAGACAATAACTAAAAGACACTGTATTCTCATGTGACTACAGAGATGCAGTCAGGGACAGAGGCAAAGATGGAAGAAATGCATATACCACTTCTCACATTCGGGAATTACAGGTAAAAATGAGAAAGATCCTGTTTTCAGCTTCCACTTTATTTCAAGCACCCTGGCTTCATTGTTATTACTAGGATGGGCTGCCTCAGTTTGGGGGCATCACCCTTGATTTTAGACTTTAAAAATAACAGTTTCAAAGGGAATGTTTAGGGTTGAGAAACCTCTAAGATACTTTAAGCAACTGATCAAAGTTAATATTTCACAATAAAACAGACTGACATAAAATGTCTTCTAAGATGATGCTCTGAGATGAACTCAATGTTTTTTGTTACTGTGCTGTTGTTTTTGTGGTGCTGGGGATTGAACCCTGGGCCTCACACATGCAAGGCAAGTGCTCTTTAATTTGAGACACCTCCCAGCCCCTCCTAAAAACCACTGTTTTGGTATTCTTGAATAAAAACAAACTATTCTTGAAGAAAAACAAACAACTTCACTTTAGTCATAAAGCAACACAGATATCTCCACCCTGAGGTTCATTCTAACAAATAGCTAATGAGTACTCTTTAAAGATGTTGAATCACAGGATCATGGAAAGAGCCCTGGAGTAGAGCAGACTAAGGAGACAGGATAAGCAAATGCAGGAAGGATCCTGAACTAAATTCTGATCCAGAAAAAAGTTCATCAGCAGGACAACTGGTGAAATTAAAATAAAGCCTTCATATCAGTTCATAGCACTACATCCCTTTCAATGTTATCTTAGTTGATTGCTTTATAGTTATATAAATGTTAGCCAGAGGGGAAAAGTTGACTGAAATTACAACTGGACTTGCATTTTTGTAACTTTGAAAGCTTAAAACAATGACAGGGCGGATAGGTCACAGAGAGAGCCATTATGACAATGATAGAGGGAAGTGGAAACTCTGAATGGGGCCTGGGTACTGAAAGGAGATAAAATGCTAGACATGATACCCTATCAGTAACAGTACTGTAAGCCACAGTGCCCAAGAAGAGAAAGGAAAAAGTGTCTGCTACAGAGATAGGCTGGACCAAGAGGGAAATGGGGGACACTGGTGGAAGGAAGTAGATACATTTGTGAAAGGATTGATGTTGGAATCTTGTATATCCAAAACTCAATCATGAATAACTAGCTTTACAACTCATGGCAATTCCATTTCTAAGTCTGGTGTCACCGGGACTGCTGTGGAGGTCCAGGGACAGTGGCTCCTGGAAGTAAAATGCTGATCTTTTGCTAGAGTGTCTCCTAGAGGAGTAATCTAGAAGAAAACATGTGGCGTCTATAAGGTATCTCTGCACTGATGGAAGAAAACAGTCTTTGATTTCCTCTTCCTCCTTGTTCTTGGGGAACAATGAATAATTCCTTGTGGAGAATGTATATAAATTCTGAGAAATCAAGAAAGTAGTTTGTGTAACAAATTATGTACACATATATTATATATAATCATATATATATAACTATATATAGTTATATATATATATTACATACATATAGTTCCTTAAGAGCTATGCTTCCTCTCCACTCCATTTATCAAAAAAGAATTAATTAAAAAAGTTCAGCAAACTCTTATTTTGAGCCCAACTCTGGGAACAATGACTTCTCAAAGCCAAAGAGAGAATCACCTAGGATTTGAGGCTTTTGAGCTTTGCAAGTAGATGCAGGTTATGTCCTCTTGTAACTGTCTATAACTTCATAAATGGCAAAACTCCATGTCTTCAAATAAGCAGCACAGGCTATAATTAACAGAGGGAGATGAAGCCTCTGTATATATTTCCACTTCACAGAGAAAAGGTGGTATATAGGGCCATGGAGGTGCTTTTGAACAGCAGAACCAGTCTTCCCCTGGCACACTGTTTCAGGAACACACTTTGCACTTAAATCACTGCTTTCTCCACCCCATAGTAAATCTTCTGCTGCCCAGGAAATCCCCACCCCAGGAGCTGTGAACAGGAAAGAGATGATGATGATGAGCAAACACACTGGTAGAGAAAAAGCTTTTTGCCCCAGCAAGCCCATTTCATCAGATCATTGTGGAAACTGATGCTAAAGACAGCATGCCAAGGAGAGGGGAGAGGCCCTTGCTCTGAAACATGCTGTCCAGCTCATTTCTCAAACGAATTGGCAGTGCAGTTATGGGTGGTGGCAGGGCTAGACAAAATTAGGCTTGTTAGAGGCCAAACCTACGCCTTTTTCAAGTGCCTCTGATTGACTAGGGCTCTCAAGTGCTCTAAAGGGAGGAGGGGCCCTACTTCCTAGTTTCCAACACTCAGAGGAGCTTTTACACAGTGACAGATACTCCAATTCAGGACTTGGTCTATTTTCTAAAATTCTTCCCATCATCTCATTCAGCTAGAAGCTGCCTCTACTGAGCGAAGATCCTGCTCTAAGATATAATCAATTGGCTGAGTAGGATAAATTCTCTGGGAATTGCCATCTGATTGGTCTGACTGTGTATGCGCTCCTTCATAAGGGAACTAAACCAACTTCTGTTATGAAATTCAGTTACATTCTGTCGAACACTGCCTGTCTGCAACAATTCTGAGTACTTTATTTTTTCCAAACAGAATAATAATAAAATATTATTATATTATGGAGAAATCTATAGATGCTCCATTTATTTATATAAAGTCAAGTAAAGGTGGGTAGTGGGTGGTAGGGAGGTGTTGATGAAGGGGACTGGAAGCAGCATAATGCTAAAAGGTCATTGGGATCTTGGTGGTGGTGAGGTGAAGTAACTGCAAATCAAGAACATAAAATTTAATACTATTATAAACATGTGACCTAAACTGTAACTGGTAACTCTTTCTCCCTTTTTAATTTATTTTTGGGGCTGGAGGATAGCACAGCAGGTAGAGTGTTTGCCTTGCACACGACAGACCGGGGTTCGATTCCTCCACCCCTCTCGAAGAGCCCGGCACGCTACTGAGAGTATTTTGCCGGCATGGTAAGCTACTTGTGGTGTATTTGATATGCCAAAAACAGTAACAACAAGTCTCACAATGGAGACGTTACCAGTGCTCACTTGAGCAAATCGATGAGCAATGGGATGACAGTGATACAGTGAATTTCTTTTGGTGGGGTGGGGTGTACATCTGACTGTGCTCAGGACTGCTCCTGGCTCTATTCAGATCACTCCTTTTTTTTTTTTTTGCTTTTTGGGTCACACTTGTTGATGCACAGGGGTTACTCCTGGCTTTTGCACTCAGGAATTACTTCTGGCGGTGCTCAGGGGACCATATGGGATGCTGGGAATCGAACCCGGGTCGGCCGCGTAGAAGGCAAACGCCCTACCCGCTGTGCTATCACTCCAGCCCCTCAGATCACTCTTGATGGACTCATGGGACTATATAAAGTACAGGGGAGGGAATTCTGGTCAGACATGTGTAAGGCAAGCACCCTACCTACCGCTGTGCTGTATGGTCACTCAGCCCTTATGATAAATATGATATATCATATATATGTATATATATATAAATTGTTGAAGTTTTATGCCAGAGTGATAGTACAGTGAGTCCGGTTGCATGAGGTTTGCATGCAGCTGACCCAGGTTTGAACCCCCAGGACCATATTTGGTTTCCCCCAAGCTAGCCATGAGCACTGCTTGGTGTGGCTCCCAAACAAAATAATGATAGATAAATAATTTTTTTAAAAATTTAAATGTTGTTGAAATTTCTCATATTTGTGTCCTATTTTCTAGTTATGATATAGAGTATAACCCAGAAGAATTAATATAAAATAATAATTTGGAAAGAGGAAAGAGAGGAAACTTAAGCCCTGAAGAGTTAGTTCAAAGAGGTGGAGAGCTGCCAGTGTCTGAAGACCCAAGTTTGATTTCTGGCCCCACTAAAATTGCCCAGTAGACCCCCTATTAAATAAAAAAGAAAGAAACTCAAGAAGGTGACTAAAATTTATTTTAAAAAACTTAAAATTTTCCATTTGTATATAAATGTTTTAATTTAACTATCTGAATATTAGTGTCACTGTTGGTTCTGATGATGGATCCCTGAGAGGCAAAGCAGTGTGAATTTCAATGCATGCGAGTCTCATTCCACCCTCCTTTTCCTGGGCAGGTCATTGAGCAATGACATATTTTTTTAACTTATGATTCAAAATGGCTCATCTATGACTCAAAACTGGTCTACACTGTCTTTACTAATTTACATAGTGAGTAAAACCTCCTTATTTTGCTGCCCTATAATTCTTTTTTTAAAGAACTGTTCTTTCAGGACTGGAGAGAGAGTACAGAAGATAGGGTACTTGCCTTGTGTGTAGCTAATGAATTGGGATTTGATCTCCTGCATCAAATATGGTCCCTGAGTACCACTAGATGTGATCACTAAACAGAAAACCAGGACTAAGCCTTGAACAGTGCTAGAAGCGGACAAAACAAACAAACAAGAAGTTATCTTAGTGAACCAAAACATTCAAGTGGTATATGGGAATAATTGAACTATATTGGTTTTATGAGGCTAGAAAGCATAACCAGGAATATTAGTGAATGAGTACAAATTTTCACAGAATGTAAGAATTTTAGCAAGCATTTTGTCAAGCCTTCATATTCCACTGAGGAAAATAGTCAGGTAAGGCAGCAAAAGTTACAATATTAAACAGTCAGCTCAAAACTGAAAGCAAGTCCTCCTGTACGAGGAGGTACACTAAAATTATTTGGCCTCATAAACGTGTGCCCCTTTCCCATGCCCAGTCAGTGGGCATCAGAATTTCAAAACAAACATTTGCTACCTTACCCATCATCTGCTCTTTTATTTCTTTCTACAAAATCCTACCTTTTCACCAAGGCAGGCTATTTATATGCCATGTAACCAGGAGTCTACACCCTTCATGAATGACTACACAATATGATCATTTTAATCTGCTCTTGTATAATTACCATTTTAAAGACTTAAAATGGTGTTGTCTTTTAGTTAGACTGAACATTCATTGGAGGGGCAGGGGCAGACCTGGCACTACTCAGGGCATAATCCTGATTTTATGCTTAGGGTTCATTTCTGGTGGTGCTCAGCAGACCATATGGAATGCCAGGGATCAACCGAGGGTTGGACGCAAGCAAGGAAAATGACTAACTCCTGGACTATCTCTCTGGCCCCTGAACATTCATGGTTTTCTCTTGAGTTATATTATCTTCATCAGCTGCACCATCTTATTAAACCTTTTCATACAGAATCTGACAGCTTATATGATGTTCACTGTGAACAAACCTTCATACCTACAGACAAACACTTTCATCATGTAAGGCAAGTGTCCTATCAACTGTACTGTTTCTCTGGGCCCAGGACATCATCACTTCTAGGTGGTTATCTTGACATAAAAATATGTGCATAGATTAATCATTTCTCTTTATCAACTGTTATTTTATTTTTTGAGTCTTGAGGTGATTGTGTGTTTTAAATCTGAATATGTTCACCTTGTTCACAAAACCCATGAATAGCATGTAAATGTATAACATTCATGTGGATCATACTCTTTGATGGAGAAATCTGTCCTTTCTACTGGTGTTTGCATAGTACAAAGATTTCCACCTGAATTCTCAGTAAGCTTTTGTTTAAAGTTTTGCACATTGCTCAGGCAAAGTGAACTCACATATAAAAAATAATTTCATTTTTGGCCCCCCTGACCCAGTTTTGAGCCACTTTTGGCAATACTTAGAGCTTACTCCTGTTTCTTCATTCAGCAATAACTCCTGATGGGCTCAGGGGACCATAACAGGGTACCGAGGAACAAACCTGGACTGGCTGCATCCAAAACAAATGACATACACACTAGACAATCTTTTAGACCCCTCAATTTTCAGCTTACCTATGATATTATTATTTGGCATAGTTGTGTTAAACTATAACAACAAATGGTTTCATTTGTGGTTTACTGTGTTAGTGAAATGTCTCAGCCGTCTTGATAAGGAACCACCCATGATTTGGTATGAATAAACCAAGTTGGTATGAATAGATCAGGAGATTAAAAAGAGATATTTGCTATGTGAATGGGTTACTAATTCTTTATGTACATTCTTTTTATGGTTTGAAGAATATGTTTAGAATGCCATGAATATTACAGACATGTGATACAAACATGACACTTTTTGGGTCAGATTGTATCATCTTTATCTCCAGATATACTAATTGGTTGAGAAGATACCTAACAGCTAACTTTATCCTTTATGCTCTATCCATGCATGCTTCCTAATCATACCTGACTCAGTGACTTTTAGTAAGATCAATGCTATGGAGCTGAGATGTGACTTCTAGGAAAATTCAATAGTATTTGAAACAACCAAGCTATTAGAACTAAAAGCCTTTTCATAGCAAGTAATTTTTATGATAAACTCTTTCATTACTGATTACTCTTGAGACATTTTGACAACAACATCCTCATGATGATTTCTTTGTCAGATAGAGAAATATTCATCCAATTTATGATAATAATAATAATAAGCCTACCTTTCATTTTATGATGCTCTGCAAGTAACAGTTATCTCATTTCAATTTCACATTATCATTATGGAAGATATAAGTATCTAAGGATCGTAGAGGCATAGAATCAAGTCCAATGTCAAGCAGTGATTGGGTGACAAAGGTGGGTTTGAAGCAGACATGAATGAAGTAATGAAGTAAATGAAGCGTTCATTTACTTATCCAGATGTTTTCCTCTATTTATTGTGATAACATGTAACATGAGTTTTACCCTCTTTGCAAAGGTTTGTACACTGCTGTATTATTACCCATAAACATCATACTGCACAGGAGATCATCAGATTTTCTCATCTTGCATAACCTGCTGTTTAATACCTACTGAATTGCAGCTCTGCATTGCTCCTTCTCTCCAGTGCCTGGCAATGGTGGTTTCCTCAATGGATTCTGTGAGTTTGGTTGTAATTAGGTACCTCAGATACATGAAATCAAGATTTTTTTTCCATTTCTGTGACTGGCTTAGTTTACTTACCATAATGTCCTTAAGGTTCATCCATGGTAGGTGGTAGTGTTTCATTTATTTTAATAGCTAGCTAGTATTTTTATTTCTTTTTCCTTTTAATGTTTGAGTCACACTTGGCTGTGCTCAGAGGCTATTCCTGGCTCTGTGCTAAGAAATGACCCCTGTATGTGCTTAGGAAACCATATATGGTGCCAAAAATTCAAACTGGAGTTAGCAGAATGTATGGCAAGTGCCTTAACCTCTGCACTATCTCTCTAGCCCCATCATTCTGCTGTATGTATTTACTATATTTTATTTATTTATCTATCAATATACTTCCCCCCACTTCTTGGCTACTATGAATAAGACTGCAATAAATATGGGAGTGCAATATCTTTTGGGGAACTTGATTTCAATTCTTCTGGATAAATGCCCAGAAGCACAAAACCTGGATCACATGATTGCTCAATTTAAAATTTTCAGAAACCTCCATATTACTTTTTTTATAGAGGCTATATCACTTTACATTTACACCAACAGTGAGCAGATATTTAAATTTTCTATATCCTTGCCAATATTGGTTGTTTTAATGTTTCTCTTTTTTCATAACAACTATCCTAACATGTTAGACAAAACTCATTTTGCTCTTGATTTGAATTTCCCTGCTAGTTATTGATGTATATGATTTCATATGTCAGTTGTCCATTTGTGTTTTTATTTGGATAAATGTTATATTGTCTTTTTTTAAATTTATTTTATTGAATCACCATGTGGAAAATTACAATGCTTTCAGGCTTAAGTCTTAGTCATACAATGCTGAAACAACCATCCCTTCACCAGTGCCCATATCCCACCACCGAAAAAAAAAAAACACCACAGTACGCCTCCCATCCTGACCACCCCCACACCACCCCCCCTTATAACTGATAAATTTCACTTTACTTTCTATTTACTTTGGTTACATTCAATATTTCAACACAATCCTCACCATTATTGTTAGGAGCACCCCACTAGAGTCAGACCTGTTGTGAAGGTCCAAAACCGGCCACGCGGTTTTGGATTTCTGTACTTTAACAACTAAGTCCTGGGAGATTTCTTTGGATATTGGATCATTGCAAGCTTGTAAATCCCATCTGTGGTCGTCATAATATGGCGGTCCCCACGCCCTTCATCCCCGGGAAGGGACAGGTGAGAGAGAGAAATACCTTTCCCCTCCTGGGCGGGCGTGGGGTCGAGGCTTGGTTCACAGGCTGGAGACATTCGGCAAGTAGCTGCCCATGTTGAAATTGGTTCAGCTGGGTCTGGATTCACGCTTGTGCAGCTGCAAACTCTATTGCCTTTTTTTTAAAAATTTTTATTATATCACCATGTGGAAAGTTACAAAGTTTTCAGGTTTATGTCTCAGTTATACAATATTCAAACACCATCCCTTCACCAGTGCCCATAATCCACCACCCAAATCCCCAGTATGCCCCCCGCCCCCCATCCCCAACTGTATAACTGATGAATTTCACTTCATTTTCTCTTTACCTTGATTACGTTCCATATTGCAAAACAAAACTCACTATTGTTGGAGTTTTCCCCCAAGAAAGACAGCCCTACTAAGGAAGCATTTGATCATTGGTTTTCCATTAAAAGATTGTATGTTTTCAGTTTTTAGAAAAGGCTCAGATGTGTTCCAGTCCCGCAACCCGGAGCCGTGTTAGTTGCTGCTCAGTGTCGCCAGGGCTCCATCTGGAGAAGGTGTACCGGCTGTACCTCCTCCGTCTGGATCCCTGGTGTTGTTGACCCGGATTCTGGTCCGGAGCATTTCTCCGGCCGCGTTGCTCACCAGACTGCCTGGCTTCTTCTCTGTTGAATGCTCTATTGTCTTTTTAATTAAATTATTTGTATCTATTTTGATGAGTTATAGGAGAGACTTATATATTTTGATGTTAGTATCTTAATAGATAGATAATTTGAAAGTATTTTCTTTCTGTTATCTTCCTATTTTCTTTCCCACCTAGTCATTGCCTGCAACTGAGATCAAGGAATCAGACTTCACCTTGTCAATAAATATCTGGCTTTTGATATCTCTAGGTAAACGTGCTATGTCACTGCCTCACTTCTCTGATGTTAAGGACAGAGAGTCCTTACGATATATCTATGTGTGTTACTCAGAAGATGCAATATATTTGCCAGTTAGGACCTATGCTTTCATACAAATATTAGTTTATTGGTCAAATTTCCATTCTGTCAGATTCAGAACACAATGCACAAATGATGTGATACCCCATATGAGAACTTTAGTAAGTGAAATGTATCAAAATAGTTGAAGATCACAAGTCCTACCCAGGAGAACTGAGTTTGGAATATGGAGTTGCATTTCAGAGAGAGATGTGAATTATAAGAAAAGTATAAAAAATAGGATGAAGATTCTGGCCATGGCTAGAAGAGGCAGTGAGGAGAAAGACAATAGGGGCACAGTCCCGCCATTTTTTCATAGAGAGAGGATTCTGGTTCCCATATCATATCAGGAACATAACAGAAAGGAGCCTTTGTTCTCTTTGTGTTGGGAAGGTCAGGCCTCTGCCCAAGCACTTCATGAGAGAGATCCTTGGGATCTTGTGCCAGACAGGTGGCAATTCCATAAGTAAGAATATAGTCATTATATCTAGTGATTCTCGGACCTTTGATTGAATTCTCCTAAGCCTGGAGAATCAGGCTAGATTGAGAAATGCTTTAAGGCACATTGTTACCTTAAGAGCTTGGGTGTGGGAGACAACCACTCAGGTCAATCATTTAAATAATACAAAATCCACCCCCACCACTACCGTTTTTCCCCCCTACCGAAAAAAAAAAAAAAACAGGATTGATGTGAGACCGAACTAGCCAAGAACTGGAAAGTGGTTTCATGTCTGCTGAATGTTAGTCACATGTTCTACGATTATTCTAGTCAGTTCTTCCCCAGGAAATGTCTCAATAGGAGGTTACTTTTAAAACTGTGACTTAGTAAACAAACAAAATGTAGAACTCTTTGAGGGGAAGACGGAGATGATGAGGAGTTGAAATGAAAATGAAGGTGTTGCCTCTAGGCCAGGGCTGAGATGCAACGGGAGGTCTGGGGATGACTGGGGATGACTGAGGAGCTGAACAGAGCCAGAGAAACCAGGTTCGTTCCTCTCTCATGAAAGGGAGCCACACTAGGAAGAACAGAACCAAGGCCAAAGAGCATTTTTATTTTCTCACCTAGAAAATACACATGTGCTGTTAGAGAGTGTCTTCCCTTTGAACCTCACAGGCACCCTCAGGACGTACCTTACACAGTGTTCTTATTTAAGAACTATGCCAATCCCATCCAGCTAAAGCTTTGAAGAAGCCAACGATATTTCCACGGTCATGAGGACAGGTAGGCTGTGCTTTGGGTCAGATTGTGGTTTTCTGATTTTCAATTAAATGTTTTACATCACGTTAACTGAATTTGTAGAAAAAAAACGATAGTCAAAGCACTCTAATGTTTAGTAATAGTAAACTAAACAGAACAGAAATACTCAGTCTATTACATTAAACGGATTTTATATTATTTATGCAGAGGGGTTGGGCCACACCTGGTGGTTCTTGGGGAACCCTAAGCATTGCTGATGGTTGAACCAGGGTCAGTTGGATGCAAAGCAGGTGCCTTGATTTCTGAGCTATCTCTCCAGCCTTTAAAGTGGAGAGACTTTAAGATCAAATTCTTGGTTTCGTAACTCTTAGTTTCAAATTAGAATTAATATCAATTCTTAGCTTTCAGATGTCTCATCTGACATATCTCAGATGACTAGAGTTTCTGAGGGGTTTAGAACATGACTTAGTTAAAATTTAGTGTCAAACCAAATTAAATAGGTTTATTTAATTCATCATTATAATAACTTCATAATAAGATTCAGAGGTCTTAATTTAACACTTCTGTGTCTCAGTTTACCCAATATGGGAATGGGGCTAATAATAGAACTTCCACACAATAATGTTATTGTAATAATTGTAATGTGGGATTAAATATTAAAGATAAAGTATTTAATACAGAACTCTACATAAAGGAAAGGTTCAATAAAACTTACTCATTAGAATAATAATTGTGACTAAAAAGAAACAGGATGAGTGCTAAAAAGAAGTCAGGAATAGAGCCAATGTTTCAACACTTCCAGCCCCAAGACTGTGTTTCCCACAAGCTGTGTGTTCTTTGGAAAATCTCTTAATTTACTTGAGTCCAATCCTCTTAGTTGTGACATATGGACAACAGTATCTAGCAGTATCATAAGGTTGATGATATAATCAAAGGCAATTTAGGTAGCATTCTTTTTATACATAGCTATAAAAAATGGTTGTGAGAGAAAAGAAGGAAGGGAGGGGAGGATAAAAAAAGAAAGAAAACAAAAATATTTGCAAATGGTAAAGCTTTAAATTTATTTGGTTTTATTCTTTTATTTTGTTTTGGAGCCATACCTAGTGGGGCTAAGGGATTACTCTTGGATGTACTGGAGAACCAGGTGTGGTGCTAGGGATTGTCAGGTCAATGGCATGCAAGACAATGTCTTGACCCCTGTTCTAATTCTTCAGCCTATAAAACATTTTTCTAACTGTCAGAGACAAACAACAGGACTTCTGCTGGTCTTAGCTGAAAAGTTGAGAACTTTACCTTATTGCAAAGGCTTAGCCACATTGTTTGATGCTAGAAAAATCATTTAATCTCTAGATTATGATCTCAGTGGGTGTATACAATATGTGTTCTTCTGTCTTGGATCAGAGCTTTGGGTAAAATGACCTTGAGGTGCCCTTCAGCTTTAATTCTCTAAGATAAAATTATTCTCTCTGTGCCAGTGGTGCCTCTCCAATAAAAAAGAAAATAGTAAAACCTTAGGCTAGTGAATGTGTCAAATATTTCAAGGTTCGTAGAAGAAAATTAATGTTCACAGGGTGGTGCTTGTTGAGAAAGGATAACTCCCCACTTTCACACTCCTCTTTCCTATTGAGGTTTTTAATTTAGTGGAATTATAATGCGTCTTTGCTGCTTTACAGCTTTTAAACATGGTGTGCTTTTGTGAAAGTCTTTAATCATCTAATTTCTTTACTTTATCTGCCTAAAAGGTACATCATGAGAATTGTTGGCAATTTAAACTTTTCTTATTTTATACCATTTCTTGGTTTTTAGGACCTATAGTTAGAGAGATAGAGGTGTCATTGTTCACAGAGGAACCAAACACTGAATGCTTTTAGCACAAAAGAACTGAAAAAGTATCTTGTTCGGGGCTGGAGAGATAGTATAGGGGTGAAGGCATTTGCCTTGAACTTGACTGACCTGGGTCCAATCTCTCATACATATAGTTCTTGACCCTTGAGCACAGCCAGGAGTAAGCCTTGAGCACTGCTGAATATGTCTACACATGCACTCTTCAATTCTCTCACTTAATAGTTGAAGATCCTGGGGCACAGAAAGGGAAGGTATCTAACCCTAAGTCACAAAGAAATGGGCCTCAACCTCTCATTTGTAGTAACACTGACAAGTTGAACTTTCTAAAGATGGTTGTTACATTGTCTCCAAATCTCACATGCTTATTTGTCATATCATTTTCCCCACACTTTCTCATTAGATATGAAGATTAATTTCTTTTCCTTTGAATCTGCTTGACCAATAGAACGTGGCAAAAGGGAACATTGCAAGGCTAGGTCAGGAGGAACCTAACAGCTTCTGTTTGTAATGAACAGTTTCATTCTTTTTGGAGTGCCTTCTCCTAGAACCCAACTCTGTGCTGTGAGAAGCCCAAACCACATGGAGAAGCCAGATACAGATGATACAGTAAACAGTCTCAGCTGGCCTCCCAACCCATCACCAGTACCTAATTTTAGCAAGGAGTGTGTTCTCTTTAACATTCAGCTCAAAAGAACCTTCAGAAAACAGAAGCTCCCACCACCAACAGTGACCCCAGGAGACACCCTGATAAATAATGAATTCCGCCTGCCTAGATAACAGAGAGACAGGTGAGTGGTTGTTTTAAAACATGAATTTTGGGGTTTACCACGCTGGCATTATAATTACAATGATGCATAATGTAATTTGCATCATCTGAACAGTATTCTGCCCCTCATTGGCTCTCAGCTTCCATACTGCCTCTCAAGCAATTCAGGATGAGCAGGATAATGTAGTAATTAGCACCCTGGTCTCAGTTGTTGCACAGAATTGAAAGTCAGAGCCAATTTAACTTTGACTGAAAGAACAAGTTAATACCAGGGTTCCAAAATGTGCACAAATTGCAATTTCCCATAATTTGGTGGTATGGGAAATGTGCCTTGGTCTCTGAGATTGCCAATATTGCCTTTTTTGTCTTTAAAAGGGTCAGTCCCTGGGAGCTGGAGATGTAGTGCAAGTGGGAGAGCACATGCCTTGCATGTGTGAGGTCCTGGGTTGGATTCCCAGGACTGGATTTCCCAAGCACTGATATTTGCAGCTCCGGTCTCCAAGTGTTCCAGTGTGTGGCCCTAGGGCACTTATGCATAGTCCAAACTAACCAGGGCCTAAGAGATGGGACACTGGCTGAAGTGTTCACGTGCCTTGCGAATGTGAGACTATGAGTTGGGTCTCCAGTGCAGTCACTGGGCAGGATCTGTAGTTTGTCTGTGAATCCAAGCACAACAAGCAATTTGCCCACAATAGCTCAATGCTTATGGTTATTACCCTCAGCAAGTACCACAACCCAAACAAAAGACATGCTAACACCATGACCAGGAGTGTGATCCCCAGAAAACACACATGTGAGCACCCCAGAGACCCCTGGTGAGCTGGAATGTCCACGAGCACTGAAACTGAAGAGTGAGGCATGTGTGAAAGCAGCTAAAGGAATGCAAAGCCTGGAGAGTACCGGCACCACATGGATGAACACCCCATCAAGTGTGTACATGACCCTTGGTCATTGCAACATCAACATCAGCAAAGGAGAGGAAGGAGGAAGAAGAATTAAAAAAATGTCAGGCCTCAGAGTTGACTATGAAAGGAGTCAAGCATCATCAGGGTGGAAGTACTTTTTTTTAATCTTTTTGTTCTGTTTTGTTTTTTTGGTCACACCCAGTGATGCATAACACTTACTCCTGGCTCTGCACTCAGGAATTACTCCTGGTGGTGCTCAGGGGACCACATGGGATGCTGAGAATCGAACCCGGGTCGGCCGAGTGCAAGGCAAACGCCCTACCCACTGTGCTATCGCTCCAGCCCCCGGAAGTACATTTTTAAGAGAAAGTGACAGAAGTAGCACTGTGCCACACAACATCCACTATCCTTATCTACTTTGTAAATAGAATCCAAATTTATTCAAAGGAACCTATTGACAGAATATTTTGTAGCTTTCCATGCTGCTGGTGACTGAATTGGGGGCACTAAGGTAGAGGCCGACATGCTTGTGATTTTCAGAAAGTTTGCCTGAAATTTCTGACTTAGCCAAGAAGCAAGATCTTTTCCCTCTCTAGTGTCCTTCTTTTGTCCTAGAACTTGACCTGAGGGTTAGAACTCCAACAGCTCACTTGAATACTGAGAGTAGAAGCTGTACCATGTAGGGTTTATCTAGCTAGGTAATTGTGTGATTAGTTAGATCAGATCTCAGAAGAGAATATTTATCAGCTGAGGGTGCTATAACAAATTCTTACAGATTAGGATTTTTTTTTCTTTTTGGGTCATACCCAGTGATGCTCAGGGGTTACATCTGGCTCATGGACTGAGAAATTACTCCTGGCGGTGCTTGGGGGACCATATGGAATGCTGAGAATTGAACCTGGGTTGGCCCCATGCAAGGCAAACACCCTACCTGCTGTGCTATCGCTACAGCCCGACTAGGGAAATTTAACAACAAACATTTGTTTTCCCATGGTTCTGGGGGCTACAAGTATGAGATCAAGGTATTTGTGGATATGATTTTTTTGCTGAGGCCCCTCTTCCTGACAGACTGGGTACCATACACATTCTTACAGTCTTTCTTCAATCTCTGTGAGTCCCATTTTTCTTTTTTATAATGACACCAGCCCACTCATATGGACACCTTTCATATAAACTTTCTTCTTAAAGTATGTCCCTCTAGGTACTATCTAGGTAACTGTCTAGGTAACTTCTGAGTTACTGAGGTTAGGGCTTAATGTTATTGGTATGAGGAGGGGGGCAATTGAGTCTGTAATATATGATTGGGGGTGGAGGCATGGAGAAGTTCCAGGGACTGGAGAATTCAATGACTATCAAATTCACTAAACAGGAAATAATGGTGTTGGTAATAACTGAAAGTAGAGACAGTTAGAAGCATTTTGAGGTGGTTTTGGTAATTTTTGTGGTCACTCCTTGATGGGATGCTGCTCTGTATGTTAAACATTATTAAGTAATTCAGCCTTTTTGTTTACTCATGTGGAGGTCCACCACTTTTCACTGAGATCACTGGGCTGGGAAGGCTTTCAGAGACCAAGGATTTGGCAGATGCTAATTATTTGCTAACCGCTTGACTAACAGGAATTCCCATTTCTGCTGGGTTCAGGATGCAGATGCACCATGAATCCTCCCTAAAGGGGCAGCTGCAAAACAGTGTCGCTTCCACCACTGGCTCCTCTAATTAGCTCCACCTTAATCCTGCTGTACACGATTCCTCCAAAGACTACAAAAGGCCCAGCTTTGTCCAGCTGCCATTCTGCCCATCTAAGCTTGCTTTTGGCTGGATGGTGCTACTTCTGAAGATGTAATTTAGTGTTTGGCCGAAAGGCAAAGGCTAATCAGTAATCTGGAGTGATGCTAAGCAAATCTTCATCCTTCCAATTACAATGGCTGCAAATAGGGTAAAAAAATCAAAGGCAGTCGAATGAGGAGGGGAGGAAGGGAATCAACATGGGGTGGGGGGCAACATTGCATCCAAGTCACTAATCAAAGAATAGTTAGTGGATGAAGTTTCTGCAAGAGTTAAAGCCTCTAAATTCTTAGCTGTAGGGCCTGGGGAAACATACAGGGGTTAAGGCACATGTCTTGCATGGAACATCACCCAGGTTCTATTATACCATATAGTCTCTTAGCATTGTGGGGTGTGGTAGCCCTGGAGGCTCCTGAGCACCGCCAGGAAGATGGAGTTACCTTTGGTACCATAGGGTCTTTAAGACATTCATCTGAGCCCTTGCATTGAACCAATGGCCCAGTTGTCTGAGAATCATCAGTAAAGTCCCCAGCCCCCTCTGGCTCTGTTTAGGTGCCAAATGCTCCCCCACCGTGCAAAAAATAAATAGAAGTTTGTACTTGACCGAGATTACAAGGGTATAGTGAATTCTGATGACAATGTGATAGTGACCAAAGAATCAGATATGCTTTCCTCAATTACTTCTTACCTTCTAGTTCCTCCTGAACACTCTCCTGCAAGAAGAAACAATCATTCTTAAAGCTATTTTGGAGATTTGCAAATTATCCTAAAGCTTATTTAAAAAAAATAGACACTGAGTTTTTATTTGGAAACACGTCCGCTTACCAGTAGTACATTTTCCCTGTTTAATTGTCTATTGGTTCAAATACCCAAAGAGACCTTTGGGGAAGTTGACCCAAGATGCTCCCCCCTGTTGCTAGTGCTGGCTTTGAGGGGCAGAGATGTCCTTCAGACTGCAGGACTTTAAAAGAGACTTGACAGAGCCTCTGGAGATAAAGGTATCTGAAACTACAGACAGCAAAGAGTGCCAAAACTAAACCGTACTATGAGAAAAGCAGCAGAGGTAGCAAGACACGGGACAATGAGCTTGAGACAGCATTGCAGGAACGTTCAGCTTGGAAGCACATCCCAAGGAGTGGGAGCACAGTCATTGCTCTTTCACAGATTCTGTCTAAATAGAAACTTTCTGCAAGTTTTCCTATGCAGGGCAAAGTTACCAACACAAAGCATCAGGTTAGTTTGGAAATAATGTTTTACATTTCTTTATTATTATTATTATTATTATTATTATTATTATTATTATTATTATTATTATATTTCTTCCTTAATTTTCCTGGTGCTAATTTCCCTCTCCTATGCCCACTGACAGCTCCTTCGTTTTTCCTATTCCTAATGCAGCGCCAAGGCAAGTTCCTGAGCAGAGCTGGCTTGGCCCCAAAGACTGCGCTGGCTTACAGATGATTATGAAGCTGACAGTGTTGCCACAGCCTCTGAACAAGAAGCTCTCCTTGCAAACCTTATCCCTGGATTGAACGTGACATCTCTCACTGAATGCTTTCTGGACCAGCCCCGACGTTGTGTGACAGGCGTGTAGGCAGAGTTCCCAGACATGGAAGCTGGTAGTCAGCCATCTGCAAGCAGGGGTTAAGTTAGAGAGGAAAAAGGGGGTGGGGTGGGGTGGGGAGGAGCATTCTCAGCTCATGTGGATTTCTGTCAGATTTCAGTTGAGGTCTGTGAAGAGATAATTGTGTTATATTTTCTCATCCTTCACAGCCTGGTGGTTCCTGTATAATTATATGTGCCTGAAATTAATAATATTTCAGAAAGGAGAAGAGTATACAACAGATTTTTAGCCTCAGGCTTCTTGTGATTGAGTACAGATTTTACTCTGGCAAATAATTTCATTCCCTTTTTCCTTTGTAAGGAGTAATTGCAGGGACATGGCTAAAGTGGATGGCTAGCCATTGGAGGCTGTTCTGGGGGTAAGGGAAGACTGCCAGTCAAGGGGCATATGTCGTTCAGGACACGATGAAACACCCTCGAATGTTTTTGACAGCAACCAGGGAGATGATGGATCTTTCTGCCTCTGGCACCAGAAACTAAAGGAATTGGCTTATAATAAAAATCCCATTCGAAAAAGTTCCTTGTCTGTCTTTAATCCAACCAATTTATTAAAATCATAGGAACATTTCTAAACATCACTTAATTTTTGCCACTTATGTTATCAATGTGATTAAATATTATTAGGTCTTATTTACTATGTTGCATTGAAGTATTCTGATAATTATTAAAAAAAACCCTGCCTTGAATGGAAAAATAAAAAGAAGCAACTCAAGTTGAGTAAAAATTTCATCGTGCTGCTACATAATTACCATTTTTTTTTCAATCAGAAAGAAAAATGGTTGCAATTAGGACCATAAAACTTAGTCCAAATACTTTTATTGATATCATTAATACCTGCACTCAGGAGTGCCAATAAATATTTTACTATAGCTTGACAATAGAATAAATTAGATCAGTAATAAGATTCCAAGTTAATTAAAATCTTAATGGTGGACAGAGTTATAGCTCAGCAGTAGAACACATGCCTTACTTGTGTGAGGGCCTGGATTTGATTCCTGTCACCACGTCAACTTGTGCATCCACACACATACATACACAGCAACAACAGTCAGAACTGCCAGAGATGACATGGGGACAGCTGTGGAGGATCATGTGCACTTTGGTGGTAGTGGTTTACATTAATTACATCAATACCATAAAGTTAAATACTACATTTCCTAAATTATAACTAAATTTTTTTTAAAATATGTTACATACACACACACACACACATATATCTCTCGGAGAGCCCAGCAAGCTACCAAGAGTATCCCACCCGCACAGGCAGAGCCTGGCAAGCTACCTGTGGCATATTCGATATGCCAAAAACAGTAATGATAGGTCTTATTCCCCACATCCTGAAAGAGCCTCCAATCATTAGGGAAGATGAGTAAGAAGAGGATGCTAAAATCTCAGGGCTGGGAGGAATAGAGATGTTACTGGTGTCCCTGGTAACGTTGTTAGTAAATTGACTAACAACAGGATGACAGTGATACAGTGATACAGTGATAAAAGTGAAAACAAAGGAGGAAAAAGCAACAACCACCAGAACAAGATTGTTGACACATACTTTTCTTACATCTGAGGATTTAACCTTATGTTCCTCATCACTTATACCACTTTCAGATCACTATGTGATTGAATTTTCCATAGTTTTTGATTTTGCCAGCAGAGTAGTTGGCGTTCCCTACTATACTTCCCCTTCTAAGAGCCATTTTTATGACATATAAAATGGGGAGGTTAGGAGTGTCATTTCTCAGTAGTTGTGAGAAATCTAGAAAGAATCACACACTGCTGGGGTGTGATTATGAAGTTGTATAGAATGTTGGGTGATGTAGTAGCTAAGAGTTCATATTCTGGAGCCAGCGCTCTAATTTTATGTAGTCCCCACTTGTCCATGTGTGCGGTTATTAGTAGCAAGCTACCCAGAATGCAGTAGATATTCAAGAAATCATTGTTTTTATACCCCTGCGGGCTGGTACCCAGCAGATTATTGTGACTTCCTATTCTGCTGTACTGTTGGGACCATCTTCTTCTCTGTCCTTCAAGTTTTTTTTTCTATCTTGCTTGTCCTTATATCGACCCAGTTTCTAAGCCTTATAACTTCTTCTTTCACATCTTTTCGATTCCATTTTATTGCTACCACCACCAGGTTTTCAAACTTAAAATACTGTAATAGCCTCTGAACTGCTATTCCTGCCTCCAGTCTACTGCCAGCCCATCCATCCTTTGTTGAATTAAAGGACATGTTTTTCCTGCTCACTGACTCCTTGGATCCTAACTGTTGAGATTCCACACTTTATCAACCTCAGCTTTCCATATTGGGGTTACAAATACATTATTTCCTTTCATTACCCAGTTATCCGATCAGTCTGATCTATTCCTCTTATTCCCCTAAAAGCTACGGCCATCATCACTTTTCCATTCCCTGAAGTTCCCATACTGATTTAAATGCTACCTAGCTTCCAACCTAAGTTTAACTTCTAGCCCTTAAATATGAACAGGACTCACTCATTATGTCAATTCTTACAGGTCTCTTATGTACTTTTTATACCCTTGCCATTGGATTGTGTTGCTTTATTTTATAATTGGACCCAAGCACACATTTTCTCTATACTCTAAGAGCACAGTACACTTCTAAGTTAGTATCTTATTATCATGTATGCCCTCCTACTTTGTATACTATAATGGCAACCAAAATGCTAGGTATTTCAAAATTTCTTAAAACAGCTCTTCTATCTTGCTAACGCTACTCAGTTTCATTTTTCAACTCAATTCAGCATCATTTTCTGGTTCTTATGCACTGTGTATAATGAGATTTGCTTTGAGTTATCCACACTGCAGGGAAATGTTTAAATTAGAAGGGAAAAAAAACCACCACCAATTTCTTTGGAAATGGAATAAAAACACAAGGATATTTTTCCTATATTCTATTATCAGAATATAATCTAAATTCAAAGCTATCACCTCACAATATCACTGTTTTCTTAAGAATGCAAACAGGGTTTACGAAATGTACTTATTGAAACTAATTAAATGGAAGTCAAAGTCCCTATAAAATGCTACTGCATAATATTTCTTGCTACAAAAAAATAGGATGCTTAGCACAGAATAACGAATCAAGGAGGAGGAGAAGGCAGACAGGCATGAGAAAAAAATCACTGAACTTGGGAATTCAAGAGAGTCCTTTAAAAATAAGTGAGAAAAGAGGGAGGTGGGTGGGTTTATATGTGTTGGAAGTGTGCTCAGTATATATGAAGGAAGCACTGGAAAGTGCTTTTGTCTTTAAACTTTAGTTATTACACTATTTTAATCCCTAAGAGGATTTTTTTTTATGAGCTTAACATGGGAAGAGAAAACATACTCATTCTTATTTCCAGGGAGCCTATGGTGCGAAACCTGACTCTCTGCTGTGTTGGCATGATTCTTTGTTTTATTTTTGCTTTAGGGTCACATCTGGCAATACTCAGGGTTTACTCCTGGCTCTACACTCAGGAATTACTTCAGGAAGGCTCAGGGATCCTATAGGGTACTGGGAATCCAACCTGGGTTGGCCGCATCCAAGGCAAGTGCCTTACTATCTGTACTAACTCTCCAGCACCTAGACTTGGTTCTTTGGTCAGTCACATTGCTCAGCAAGCAAAAGTGGCCCCAAAGAGTGTCTTTGTCAAGATACTGATCATGTACTAAGTTCTAGGTGTTAGAGAGACATCACTGTATCACTGTATCACTGTCATCCCGTTGTTCATTGATTTGCTCAAGTGGGCACCAGTAATGTCTCCATTTGTCCCAGCCCTGAGATTTTTTTTCCCTTTTTGAGTCACACTCAGCAATGCACAGGGGTTAGTCCTGGCTCATGCACTCAGGAATCACTCCTGGTGGTGCTCTGGGGACCATATGGGATGCTGGGAATCAAACCTGGGTTGGCCGTGTGCAAGGCAAACACCCTACCCACTGTGCTATCACTCCAGTCCCCAGCCCTGAGATTTTAGCAGCCTCTCCTTACTCGTCTTTCCCAATGATTGGAGGCTCTTTCAGGGTCAAGGAAATGAGACCTGTTATTGTTACTGTATTTGGCATATTGAATAAGCCGTGGGGAGTTTGCCAGGCTCTTCTGTGTGGGTGGGATACTCTCCGGTAGCTTGCCAGACTCTCTGAGAGGGACAGAGAATGCATATCAAAAAATACAAGCACGTATGTTAAAACCAAACACATGTGTGCTGCTTTAGGCACACTAGTAGGCTAGACTTCTAGAAGCTTTGTTTTATATAGTCTCTGGATCTTAGCCATTGATGGGATTACATGGTGCCAGGGCAGTTTCTGGGTGTGACTGCCAAGCTACTGGAAAATGGGGGGTCTGGGTGGAGGAGCCCCAGTCCCAATCCAAATAGGCTTGGAGATCACAGCCTGAGTTCCCCTGCTGGTTCCTTCATGCGTGAGGCTCATTGGAGTGTGTGGAGAGTGGCCTTGAACATGGCTGTGGCTGGGTTCTGAAGGTTTTCACCTGCGGGGTCTCTGCTTGAGGCAGGGAGGGAAACTCAACAACCCCCCTCCGAGGGACCCTGGTGAAGAAAGCCTGATGCAGAGGTAGGAGATTCTGGGACACATACATGTGTAAAAACCAACTACTGAGAATGAGACAGACCCTCCATTCGGTGATCACAATGCAATTCAAAGAACATTTTGTCAAGGTGTTGATGGAAAGTTAACGAAGAAGAGAATAGATTCATTAATCCTGTTTTTTGTTTGTTGTTTGTTTGTTTAGGGGTATTGAGAGGTAGAAAATGCTTTACAGAAAACCCATCATTTGAACTAGACTTTGAAAACTGCAGGATTGTTCCTGTGGGAGAGTGTGAGAAACCCTGACTAGGGGCAGCGCCCCCCCCCCCCGCCACGCCCCATCCCCAGAGTGCAGAACGAGTAGAATTTATATGCTTCAGGGAAAAGAATTAGGACGGCAGCAGCAAAAGCTGACTGGCTATGTATGACAGGGAGCCATTTCACAAGAATTACCGAAATGTACAATCACCGAGGCTGATGAGAAAATCCCCATATTTTGGAAGAGAAGAAGCTGCTGATAGCTGCAGAATAGTAAAACCAGGCTTCAAATGGGGTCTAGAAACCAAGGTTCTGAATCCTCTGCCATATAAAACGCAAGGTTATCAGGCACAGATATAAGTGTTGCTTAGTAAAGGAAGAGAGTATCATCAAGAAGGGCAGGTGTGAGGAGGAGATGATGATGGAGGAATTGAGAGATACTTGGGAAGAGATAAGGGGACTTATACTAGGAGAAATATTTGGGAAAGAGAGAGCGATTTGAGTTTTAGAGAATAGCCATGGAGAAGGAGAAAAGATTGTCATGGTAGTACTGGTGGATGACCCAGACCTGGAAGGTTTCAGAGTTCTGTCTCAGATAGGAAATCACCATCAGACTCTTTTTGTCCTGCCATTCATTTGGGTGGCTAACAATTCAAACATGAACTAGGCACTGGGTCACATAAACAGTGATACAGAGATAAAGAAGAAGCGGATTTCTTCCCTTAACAACTTAAAATGATCAAGATTAGCTTTCTAGATACAAAAGAAAAAAGTGTCTGCTATAGAGACAAGCTGTGGGGGTGGGGGTGAGGTATGGGAGGGTAACTGGGGACATTAGTGGCAGGAAATGTACACCGGTGACAGGATAGGTGTCGGGATATTGTATGATTAAAACACTCAATCAACTTTATAACGGTGTATCTCACAGTGATTCAATTCAATTTTTTTTTTTAAGATTAGCTTTATAACCACTGTTATATATGTAAGAAAAGGAGTGCAGGACATGGAAAGGAAGTTATGGAAAGGTGATGGTTCCATTTATGTGAACAGAAAGGATAGCAGGAAGGACTCTTAAAGCAGATGCTTTAAACATGTTCTTGATCTGGAGCCAAAGATGTGGCTGAGAATACATGCCTTGCATGCATGAGTCCCTGGGTTTAGTCTATGGCAACCCTGCACCCTCAAAAAAAAAAAAGAAAGAAGTGCTTGGTTTGAGAAGCTATATGTACAAATAGGGATAAAATGGTTTGATGGAGCTGGAGCAAAAGTACAGTGGGTAGGGCCCTTGTCTTGCATGGGGCCAACTGAGATTCAATTCAGATGGTCACCCAAGCCTACTAGAAGTGATCTTTGAGCACAGAGATAGGAGTAGGCCTTGAGCACTTCTGGGTGTGGCACCCAAACAAAACAAAATTAAAAAGTGTGCTGATGCTTTTGCCCTCTTATTTTCATACCACTCAGCAAAAGGGGTGTGTGTGGGGGTGGGAGGGGAAGCACTGTAACACTGTAGCATCCCATTGTTCGTTGATTTGGTCGAGTGGGCACCAGTACTGTCTCCATTATGAGACTTCCTGTTACTGTTTTTGGCATATCAAATATGCCATGGGTAGCTTACCAGGCTCTGCCTTGCAGGCAGGGTACTCTCAGGTAGCTTGCTGGGATCTCTAAAAGGGATGGAGGAATTGAACCTGGGTTGGCTACATGCAAAGCAAATGCCCTACCTGCTGTGCTATCGCTCCAGTCCAAAGTCAAAAGTCACAAAAGACAAAGTCAAAAGTCACAACATAAATATACAGGGTGATTCTACATGGGTGTTTAGTGTGGTACTTACCAATTTTTTTCTAAGTTTGAATCCTTTTTTAATAAAAAGTTGTAGAGGACAAGGAAAGTGAGACTGAGGACTGAGCTGCAATCTATCTCCTGCTGGTGCAGAAGGGTTGAAGGTAGAGGCAGGGGTGGGAGATGGGAAGACACTGGAGCAGAGGAAGCTGTTGATGGTAAGGAAGCAAGCAGGGCCTGAGACTGCGAACAGTGGGCACTGAGAGGGTAGGTGCACAATTGCAAGGGACCAGCGTGGAGAGAAGCAACAGCAGGGACAGAGAGGCCAGTTATACCCAGGAAAGAAAGCAATTTGTTAGGTCAGGGAACAGCATTAAAGCACTGGAATACTCTCTGTTTCTCCCCGACCTAGAGAGGGTTTCTTTCACGTTGTAAGTTGAAATTAGCTTTTTGGTTTCTTGATGTGGAGCATGCAGCAAGAGGGGGATGGAAGACAGGACAGCATTTATCTCATTGATTTTGTAATTTCTGAGATGTATGAAACCAGAGCAAGCAGTGAGGAATGCAATAGAGCCCATAGATTACCCGGCTCTTTAAAAAGAAGATGTTGGAATAGTGTGTACGTTAAAACAGTGGCGTAAGAATCGGTTGGCCAAGATCAAGCTGGACTAGGTCAGACTTTATTTTAGTTTAAGCATTAGATCAACTCGATGTTTATAGCATGACAAAGAACAAACTGAAGTTATTTGATAGCCAATAATACTGTGCATTAATAGTATGTTTTAGGCTACTGCTTCAACAAAGTCTATTCAAGGCGATAAGGTACATCAAAAGGGAATAAAGTCAGTGAAGCTTAGTGTAAGTGATAGTTTTGAGAAAACGTAGAGATAAAGAAATACTCCACAGTTGAACTACGAAGACATTAACTTTTACAAAACAAATTCACAAGCATTTTAATTAATTATATTTGCTTAAGAAAACCTTAAAGCAGATAAATAAAACATTGCTATTGTTTTTATGTTGTAATGATGTAGCACAAGTAATTCCACTCAGTGATGTGGCATGGTGCCAAGGATCAAATTCTGGTCCTATAGACAAGTCAGGCCCATATGCTTGAGTCCCTAATTGCAAATTTTTAATGTAAAGACAAACTATAAAAATGAACAAGGAAAAACTTGACTTATCTTGGAGCTTGCTCATATGGGTTCCCAACCAAGTCTGTGGACAGTTTCTTCAATGTTCGATTCTAGAATCTTTGGGGAGCTTACCCATCTAAAATCTTAGACTCTATGGAGAGTGAAGTTGAACATGCAAGAAGATGTTCATAGCTCCACACAAAATTCAACTCTGCTGAGCTTGGACATGGTTTTAATAAACACCCCTAGTGTTCTTTCATATCATTGAAGGTTTCAGAAAATTTTCATAATGACAAGTTCATTGTAATGATGATGGTGGTGACCTAGTAATTCTTTTTTAAAAAGCCACCCTAAAGTATAGTAGGATGTTTACTAGATTCTGTGGTTCAGAGATTTGGACAGAACACATTGGGGCTAGCTTGTTACAATGTATGGTGCTTTTACTGGAAAGATAAAGACTAGGGGTATCTAGATGCTGAGTGCAGGAGCTCTCTGGAACCTTCTCACTCCCAGGTTGGATTGTTCATCTGCCATGACTATCAGGCTGAGCTGAGAAGGACTGTGGACTGGCCTGTCTTCAAGTGACTGTTCTGTGCTGTGTAGGCTCCTCTCCAGCAGGGCAGCCTTGGTCAGTTGGACACCCTGTATGGTGGCTTGTTTAGGGTCATTTAAGAAGTAAACATTATAATGATAACAATACTATAGTCAGTAGTTTTGATTAAAAATCTAGAACTGCATTCATATTTTGTTTTTGTTTTGGGACTACACCTGGTTCTATTCAGGAATTACTCCTGACTCTGTGCTCTGGGATCTCTCTTGGTTGGGCTTGAGGATCATAGGTGGTGTGGAATCAAGCTCTGGTTGGTTGAATGCAGCTCAAGTGCCTTACAAGCTGTACCATCTTTCCAGGCCGAGGTATATTCATATTGAGAAACAGCATGAGCTTTTTGCTCAATAAGTGTGTCTCGAAATGCAGACAACGGGGAACAAAGGTCAAAGGAGCAGGTATTCTTATTAGTGGGTCATAGTGGTAGCAATATTAGCAATATTACAGAAATGCTAATAAAAACTTTCACAAGAATGGAAAATTTTCAGCACTGTACTTTGCACTAAGGGCATATTTACTAGTGGTTCTAGTCCTGGTCTTACTCCTACCAGATGATTTCAGAAAATGTCTCAAAGTCATAGCCTTTGCATGCTCAAAAGCAGTCTACCTGATTCACATCCTAAATTAAAATATAGGAGTTGGTGACTAATTGCTGATTACCCCTGAAGTGTCACAATTTTGCCTCAGTTAAGCCAGTGCTAAATAGAATTCTCAGCACAGTTACTCAGCAGGGGTAAAAGAGGGGTTTTCCTTAGGGCATGCTCTTACCATGGCATATACAGTCATGTCTGAGCCGAACTTTCAGAAGCGGGAATATTGTTCCTATTTCCTGTTTCTCCCGACAGCACCCTTAGGGCCCAGTAAAGAAGCAAGCACGGTTAGAGCAGAACCCTGCACTGGGAATTGGTACTCCCCCCAAATTCCTTTTGGGCTGTAACACAAAATTTCATTCAACCGTCGGCTAAAATTTTTACCATAAATGTTGTGGAAATCTGAATAGTCATGCTGTTGAGAACATCTCTAGTATTACTAACAAACACCTAACTTTGGGACAGCAAAATTTGACAATTTAAGGATTCAGACACATGCTTAAGGGGGTAAGGAACCCTACAACTCAATTTATTTTGGATACTTTGGCTACATGATTGCCAAACTTTTTAATTCCCTAAGGTTGTTTCTTCATCTGCAAAAAATGTAAGTGCCCAAACTAATTTAGTGCTGAAGAGTTGTCCACAAATTATGAACGTTTCTTTAAAGAGGAGAAACTGAATATGTTTATCTTAGGCATGTAAAAATCTGTGCATCTCTACTGCAAACCACAAGACCCAAAAGGAAAGAGAAAGTAAAAGGGAATTCCCTGCCACAGAAGCAGGGCAGAGTAGGGGGAGGATGGGGTTGGGGTGGTGGGAGGGATGTGGGGAACATTAGTGGTGGAAAATGGGCACTGGTGGAGGGATGGGCACTTGACCACTGTATAACTGAAATGCAATCACAAAAGTTTGGAAGTCTGTAACTGTATCTCATGGTAATTCACTAATAAAAAATTAAAAAAAATAAAAATTTTAAAAAATACTGCACTTCATTCCCATTTTGACCCCCAGCCATCACCCCCATCCACTCCCCAACTTTGACCATCTGCCATCCCAACCTCCTGAAAAGTTAAGAGGATTTGAGAAAGATTGGAAGGTAAATGCAGAAACAAACAAACAACACCAAACATGAATTAAAAATAAAGAAAAAAAGAAAAGGCACAAAGAATGAAAAGAGAAGATGAGAGAAATAATTCATAAAACTTAAAAAATAGAATGAATTAAGGGAGATATAAAACGGGAAAGAGTTGCAATAACTTTCTTTGGCCCTCTCTTTTTCCTACTCAGTGGTAGAAAATACCATATCACTTATAACATGATGCTTTAAACAAAAATATTACGTAACAAAACCCACATGTCAACATCTATGCCACAGTTAGGAGTGTATTTGGCATGGAAAGGTTATACATTGTGAAGCATAAAGGACAACGGAGGTTCTTTTTCATGACACTCAGCCTGAGAATACATATGTCCCCTCTTCCCCCCCACGGTGACTCCAGCACTTAGAAGCAGCCACAGTTGCTGAGGTGGCCAGTGAGCTTGCCCAACAGGTCCGTCCACCTGTACAATGACTGCAACTGCTGTGAATAGTATAGAACTTAACTCTTGAAAGAGGAGTTTTGGGGATCTGCAAAGAAAATGCCTGACAACGGAAAAATCAGAGGTCCTGTTCAGCATTGATGATGTTGGTGATCACCACAGATTGACAGCTCAGTGAAGAGCTCAGGGAATTCCCACGAAGGGCACTGTAGCACTGTTGTTCTGTTGTTCATCGATTTGCTCCAGCAGGCACCAGTAATGTCTCCATTGTGAGACTTGTTGTTACTGTTCTTGGCGTGTCGAATTTGCCACAGGTATCTTGCCAGGCTCTGCTGTGCAGGCGGGATACTCTCGGTAGCTTGCTGGGCTCTCCGAGAGAGATGGAGAAATTGAACCCGAGTTGGTCGCATGCAAGGCACACGCCCTACCCACTGTGATATCTGTCCATGATGGGCACAGAAGGAAAAAGAGGGAAAGCAAGACTGAGGAAGATATCGCATTCTTCCTGAGGAAGACATCTCATTCTGCCTGGATAAGAGTTTTGGCAGGGCCATGAAAATGGTCGGATGAGACTCATGCACAAGGTAAGAGAAATTGTTAATTATGGAAACAGAGTCATTGTTTCTGTATGCTAATTATTTTAAAACACTTTCAAAATATGATAAACATTTCAGTGCATATGATAATACAAAGTTAGATCTAAATAATTATTTTATTCTCTTAAATAATTATTTTATTGTCTTAAGAAGGTTTCTTTTTTACATTTTCAATTATTTTTTAAAGTTTATTATTTTCTTAATTGAACATGGGATAGCCACTACAAAATTCACTACCAAGAATTTTGTTTGGCACATGTTCACTAAATATTCTTTACACATAAGTAAGGAATCTTCCCAATCAGAGCAAATTCCTCTGTGGCTGTGCTTGTATTTGTAAGGTACAAGGTAGTCACCTTATAAATATCAACTAAGTGTCCCCAGGTTATGCCCAAGTGTGGGTTATAAGTGTATGTGAGTTGAGAATAAATAAATATAAATATTATGTCTGTAGTAAATTGTTTTGGTTTAACACTTTATTAATATATTCATTGTCATTTGTCTTCAGATTTGCTCTCACACTGATTTCTACATTTTTTATTTATTTGATACATATTTACTCAGTGATGATGGAGTCTGACTTGTAAAACACACACTTACAGGTGAAAAGACTGATATTCTGATCCCCAGTTTGAACAGTCGAATGCTCACAGGCAACCCTTTCATGATTCAGTATCTACATTTTTACACCTCAAAAAACAAAAAAAGGGACAGTTGTGTCAGAGTTTAGGTACGTGCCCAGATGTTCTAGAGAACAGTTGCATTTTCAGACTTTCTTATTTTCTTACTCAAACTACAGGAATATCTTAAAAATTCCAGAAGTCCAAATTTCAAACTACATTTTACAAGTTACTTTCAACTCAATGAAGCACTGAGGTCCTTGGACCAATTTTATTTTCAGAATTTTGGTGAAGAACATTGATCACTGCTGTGAGAAAGATGTGTTCTTCCTAAGACACTAAGTTTCACAGGATTTTATTTCTGGACACCAGAAGGTTTACATACAAATGTCTTTCTTTTAAAGTTCCTAACCCTATTACCAAGGTGGAAATAAAAACAAGGCAAGTTCCTGGATCTGTTACTGCACAGATCAATCCAAGATTAATTCAAGATCAGGAAATAAGGTAATTCAATTCTAGTGACACTGAACTGAGTTGAAATAAACAGTTTACTAGACAAAAGGAGTGAAAGATTTCAAGTCTGTTACAAGTTGGGACAAAGTAATTTTCTATTGCCAAACATGATTGGCCTTTTCCACAATCGAGCAATGTTCTTGGAGCATTCCCTTAGAAATTGTTAGAGTCGGGTAATCTCTAAGGACTCTCACTGCCTACAGAATTAATGGAGTGGATGTTTATGGAGCATCTACATTGTATGATCTGCTATTAAATGCCGTAGGCATGTTATTTCATCTGATTATGAAGATTAGTTTAAAATACATCCTGCATGCTTCACCATAACTTTTAGCAGTTTATGGGTTATAATCTCAATTTACCTCCTGGGTCTTTTCCCAACATGTAACATAAGGTTGTTTTATGTTGACTCAAGCATTTGCTATTCCTCAAATAATTGTTATTGACTGGACATATCTGTAGATCTTATCATTCTCAGTAAGTTATTTTTTTTTGTGTGTGACCAATAACTACCTTTTTCTGAGCTCCTTCTTTTGCCCCACGTTTTGACCCCTTCAATTTAACTTTTTTTTTTTTTTTTTTTTTTTTGCTTTTTGGGTCACATCCGTCTATGCACAAGAGTCACTCCTGGCTCTGCACTGAGAAATCACCCCTGGTAGTGCTCAGGGAACCATATGGGATGCTGGGAATCGAACCTGGGTTGGCTGCATGCAAGGCAAATGCCCTACCTGCTGTGCTGTTGCTCCAGCCCTGACCCCTTCAATTTAGATAGAATGCTATCAACTTAAAAAAAAATTGTCTGTGATGCTTTCCACAAACCAATGTTGACAACAAGTTAATTTAAAAAAATGTATAAGTTGAACCAAATTCACGTATTCTTTTTGTAAATACAAAGTTTAAGAGAAATTAAGTTCTAAGAAGTGATATACATGGAGGTCGACAGGAAAAGTTCCCGTCCATCAAAGCCCCAACTGCTGCCAACATGCTTCCTGCTGGCCTCCATCACCTCAGGACTGAGCGCCACAGAGATGCTGTTGCACTGTAGCACTGCCATCCCGTTGCTAATCAATTTGCTCAAGCAGGCACCAGTAATGTCTCCATTGTGAGACTTGTTGTTACTGTTTGGCATATCGAATACGCCCCAGTTAGCTTGCCAGGCTCTGCCGTGGGGGCAGGATACTCTCGGTAGCTTGCCGGGCTCTCCGAGAGGGATAGAGAAATTGAACCAGGTCAGCACATGCAAGGCAAACGCCCTACCCGCTGTGCTACTGCTCCAGTCCACAGAGATGCTACCTGCTGAAAATTACAGGTACACTGGTTTTATTTATTTATTTATTGGCTGAAAACTCCACTCCTTCTTGGGTTTGGGAGGGGCAACTTCCCCACACCTCCACATACTTCCAGAAGTTCTGGCAGCCCCACCCGCTTCTAACTGCTGCCATGTGAGCTCAACTACTAGCTGTCTTCCAGAGACTCATAATTAAATCTCGAAAGAGATCAACTAGCTGCAAACATTTCTCAGATACCCAGTCCCAGCTGAAACCTCTGGGACGACTTCATGAGAAAGGCAGGCCGAGTTCCCACCCACCTACCCAGCCAAAGCCCCAGCAGCCACGCTCATATCCCAACAGCTGCCACCATACCTCTGGCTGGACTCCATGGCCTCATAACTAAGCTCCACGGAGATGCTAACCTGCTGAAAATTTCAGGTACAGGTTTTTCCTGAAAACCCCAGGCTTTCTCAGGATGGGTGACTTTCCCCTACTTCTAGAATCCTCAGCAGTCGCGCCCATATCCTCTGGCTGCCATGTAAACTTATCTACTGGCTCTGTTCCAGACACTTATAAATAAATTTCAGAAGATCAACTAGCAGCAAGAATTTCTCAGATACCCGGGACAACCTCCGGAAGGGGCAGGTCAAGTTCCTGCCCTACCAAAGTCATTGCAGCCACACGTACATCCCATAAGTTGCCATCATGTCTCCAGACAGAATTATTCTGGATTTTCTGGAGCACGTGGCCAAGGCATCTCCAAACTCTACAGTACCAGTACCTTTTAGGAACACACGGGTTGGATAGGAATGTAACAGACGCTAACTAATCTTCACTAACAAAAACATTAACACAGAATGTTAATAATTAACTAGCAACAACAGCCTAGTCAACCCTCAGACAATGACTTAATGTCCCCCAGTGAGATAAAACAATCTTCACAAATTTTATTTGACTGAAGTATTTTTTTCTTTTTTTAAATTTTTTTTTTTATTTTATTGAATCACCATGTGAAAAGTTACAAAGTTCTCAGGCTTATGTCTCAGTTATACAATGTTCAAACACCCGTCCCTTCACCAGTGCCCATATTCCACCACCCAAACCCCCAGTATGCCTCCCACCCCCACCCCCACCCCCGCCTGGGTAACTGATAAATTTCACTCTTCTCTTTACCTTGATTACATTCCATATTTCAACACAAAACTCACTATTGTTGTTGGAGTTTCAACACAGACTCACTATTTTTGTTGGAATTTATCCCCCAAGAATACAGCCCTATTGACAAGGAAATATTTGATATTGAGTTTTCCACTGATGAGAATGAAGAGATAAAAAGTTGCGCGGCCGCGGTAGCAGCCGCACGGTTTACAATTTCTGTATTTTAGTAATTAAATCCAGGGAGATTAAAGTTGGAAATTGAATCATTTCCCTTGCAGCATGGAGAAAAAGCTTAGTTCACAGTCTGGATACATGTTTGCAAGTACTCTCTGGAACCCCAAGTCTTATAGCTGCCTCTGGTTCCTGCTCGTTCGGCATTCACGCGGCTGTGCAGAGGCATGGCCACCCGGGGCCAAATCTCAGCCAGAGCCCGAGCTCCGGCCCCAGCCTGAGCCTGCCCAGGTGTCCCGGTTTCAAGTTCAAAGCACACATTTTTTTTCCCCGTGCCACAAAGTTCATACCTGCTCAAAGGACCCATAAAATGTTGGACACCACCCCTTCTCTCCCGGGAGGGAGGAGAGACCAAGGGAGAAGGATATTTCCTCCGTTAGCCGGCATGGGGCAAAAGCTTAGTTCACAGTCCGCATACTTGATTGCAAGCACTCACCGGAACCCCAAGTCTTACAGCTGCCTCTGGTTCCTGCTCGTTCAGCATTCATGCGGCTGTGCAGAGGCATGGCCACCCGGGTCGAATCTCGGCCGGAGCCCGAGCTCTGAAGTATTTTTTGATCTTTACATTAGCCATTAGTGGTAACAACAATATAAGATAAATTATTGTGGGTCTGGACTGGAGCGATAGCACAGCGGGAAGGGTGTTTGCCTTGCATGCAGCCAACCCAGGTTTGATTCCTTCATCCCTCTCGGAGAGCCTGGCAAGCTACCAAGAGTATCCCGCCTGCATGGCAGAGCCTGCCAAGCTAACCGGGGCATATTCGATATGCCAAAAATAATAACAAGTCTCACAATGGAGACATTACTGGTGCCCACTCGAGCAAATTGATGAACAAGGGGACAACAGTGCTACAGTGCATTGTGAGTCTGGTAAAAGAGCAGGCTTGAGCTGTGGTTGGGAAAATGGAGACAATGGTGGAGGCAAGGTTACCATGGTAGTGGGACTGGTGTTGTAATATTGAATGCCTATAACAAATTATCATGAACAACTTTGTAAATCATTATGTTTGAATAAAGTGAGAAGAAAAAGAAGTGATATAAATACATAGACATAGGGAATGCTTAATGGAGCACGCTTGCTGAAATGTGTGGATACATTTAGTGCTCACGTGAGACAGAAGAATGTGAATTATAAGAAAGATGCACAAAGAAAGAACTAACAACAGAATTTTCTAGCCATTCTGAATTTACAACACTGCCATTAATGGAGTCCAGTGAGATGGATGCTACTTCATAAAGACTGGGCTAATTTTAGTCTCAGTGGTGGTAGAATCACAGAAATGGATTTTCCCTTACCACTCTGCTGCCACTAGTCCTGCTGTTCTTTTTGTTTGTTTGTTTGTTTGTTTGTTTGTTTTATTTTGTCTTGTGGGCAATATCCAGAAGTACTAAGGGGTTACTCCTAGCTCTGCACTCAGGGATCACTCCTGGTGGGCTCTGGTAACCCTATGGGATGCTGGGGGTCTTATGCTGGTTGGCCACTTTCAAGGCCACCCTATCTACCTCACTGTTGTTCCAAAGATGTATTCAAAGACCTTGAGGACAAAACACAATAACTAGCACATTTCTCTGAATGCCAATGTGTGTGTTTGTGTGTGTGTGTGTGTGTGTGTATTAGGGAGGGTGTAATGCCCCAACTCCAACATTGCATCTCTTTTTTTATACTTAAAAAATAGGAAATATTGCATACAGCATTGTGTGCAACCTGTTGCCTTCCCAAACATTATACACATACATTAATATATTATTAGAAAACGCTGACAGTTCTATGTGTGCTTCCAAGATGAAGCATATCAGATACATCACAGAGATTTGCACACCACAACTGATATCTATGACAGTCCACGAAAGGGTAGTCCTCAGGTTCATTGCTGTGTCAGGATACCAGAAATGAAACAAAGAAATGACAGAGTGATATCAACTATGATTTCTGTAAGCTATCTGTTCTGGAAAACAATTTTGTTATTTGTTGAATAAGAAAGTCCTGTTTTAGCATATTTAAACGTTTAGTTTTGGGCGTTCTTTGAGACGTGGATTCTAATTTTACCCCTGCCTGTACTTTTGACATTTAGAGCAAAAAAATCTCTCTGTAACTAGGCAACATGGTTTTCCTTCAAATAAAAGGACTCCAGCATCACCTTCTCAGGACACAAGCTGGTCATTATTCTTCTTGGACGCACAAACATTATTACCTTCAAAGTCTCCATTTTCCCACAGAGCAGAGCTTCAGTTCCTCTCTCTGTTCACTTCCTGGAATGAGCTTTTCACTAATACTCTTTTTTTTTCTCTCCGAGTTCCTCCCTTCAGGACAGAATGGGAGAAGCCAGCACTTTAGGCAGTTTCCATAGCTTCACCCCTCACCCAGAAAATCTTAAGGATTGTTGATAGAACAGGGCAGTGTCAGAGTGAATTTTAAAAATCACAATTTTTAGGCTACTAGGCAGAGATGATGTCATCAGTATCCCATCACCATCATTTATTCTATTCTTTGTTCAAATAAGAAAAGAAAAGATATAAGTGGATGTCAAATGAAAAGCATTAAAGTAAGCCACTTTAAAAATACAAAAGGAGTCACGTTCAACGTCTGTAACCCATCTCTTTGGAAACAAAGGGAAAGTGAACATTAGAAATTTCCTGAGGAAGGAGGAACTGTTAGGTAAATCTTAAAGAAATATACAAAGACAAAAAGTGGTGTCTATAGTTGGTTAAGAAAGACTTACATTTCTTTTCCTTGGCTAAGAAAATATGAAAAGGAGCTGATATCTCTGAATGAAAGTCCAAACCTGACCATCTCTTTTCTGCTGTTAGAAGATATTTGGCAAATGTTACTGTCTCCTGATTCCAAATCTAACTTTATTAACGCATGAAAGCAGCACACTATGCTTGCTTTTCAAATTATTTAAATTTGCATTTGAAAATGAGTTCTCATAAACTGTCCAAACAAGTGTAAAGAAATATTTTGAAAAATTAGCTCTTCAAGATCTTTCGGAAGTTTGCAAGTCATTCTGGATAGAAAAAAAATCCCCCTTGCAATGTCAAAACTAGCTTTCAAATGAACTAGAAATGTTCACTGGAAAAGCAATACACGTATGTGTATAAAGTAAAATATTATGTACAACTGACAATCAAAAATTAATTAAAAAATAGATGCTTTTCTATTCTTTTTTTTTTTTTTTGCTTTGGGGGTCACACCCGGCAATGCTCTGGGGCTGCTCTTGGCTCTGCACTCAGGACTTTTCCCTGGGAGTGCTTGGGGGACCATATGAGATGCTGGGGATCGAACCTGGGTCAGCCGCTTGCAAGGCAAACTCCCTACCCTGCTGTACTATTGCTCTAGCCCCTCACAATTAAGTTTTATCTGAACCTTGTACTGGGTTCATTTCCTAAAGTAACTCCTGCTATTTGTTAATTGTTTATTCATTCAAACAGGCAAATAGAGATGATGCAAGCATGAGAATCTACATATACTTACATATTATTTTTGTCCACATTTATTTTTGTTTGTTTGTTCTGGGGCCACTCTTGGTGATGTTCTGAGCTTACTCCTGGCTCTGCCTTCAGGGGTAACTCCTGGAGGGGCTTGGGGTGCTGGGAATTGAACTTGTGTAGTGGTGTGCCAGGTAAGTACCCTACCCACTGTACTGTATGGTAACTCTGGTTACTGTCACTCACTGTCATCCCATTGCTCATCGAGTTGTTCGAGTGGGCACCAGTAACGTCTCTCATTGAGAGACTTATTGTTACTGTTTTTGGCATATCCAATACGCACGGGTAGCTTGCCAGGCTCTGCCACTCGGGCTCCATACTCTCGGTAGCTTGCCGGGCTCTCGGAGAGGGACGGAGGAATTGAACTCGGGTCGGTTGCGTGAAAGGCCCAACCACTGTGCTATCGCTCCAGCCCCTGGTTACCTTATACATTTTTAAAAAATGTTTTTACTACCTTCTTGAATCTAAAAAATACCATAGATCTTTCTCTTCTAATGTTTATATTTCAATGCCATTTTAAAAAGAACTATAAATTACCATATGTTAATGCCTATAACTAATTTAATCTGGTTTACCATTGATATACATTTTGATAAATTTCTAGGTGCTAGCTATAACTTTTTAAGAGATACCTCAGGCCTCTTGCAAGAAGCATGACTCCCAGTATAATGTTTAATCTATGGTCTTAACTTTTCTCACTTGCTAACCAGAATAATTAGTATTTATCTAGGGTAGACATTTTTCATTCTCTTCACAGCAACTATCTGCTCCTTTTTTTCAAGTTTTAGAATTATTTGTTTTGATGGCCACAGAACATACTCAGGTAATCTGAGGGTCTCCCCTAATCCTAGTGGAGAAAGAAATGACTGGTGTTAATAAGATTGTCAATGACATTCCATCTTGTTAATGATCAGTCTAAGCGCAGGCATAGAGCCCACATTATTAGTGACTTAATGTCAGCTGCCAGGGCCCAGTAACCACTAGATGTGTTAAGTTGGTTAATACCTTTGTATCTCAGAGAGAAAGGTAATCAGAAGACAGATAAGCAAGGCTGTGAAAATGAAATGAGCAAATGAATGCACAGAATTCAGATGAGTGTCTGGTAATTACGTGTTCAATACATATTAAGAATATTATCTTTAAGCATTGAGTCTGTATTGACTTAGGGTTCTAAAACCTTTGCTCCTGGTCCTAAGGACTATAAGACACTATAAGACACTGACTTGCTTCCTAGCTCTGATGCTACTATGTGACTGAGCAAGACTGTGACAATGAGAGTAGATATAGCCATGTTGCCGAAAGGAGACTCCAAGAGAACTTCCCAGGGATCAGATTTAGCCCGCACTGCTGTACACAGATCTGTACTGTGCATCATTTACCTCCACCTCTTATAAAATTAGATAATAGCACATTTCTCAATAATTTAGTCCACATTTCAGTGCCTATTTGGTTACCCACACGTAGCAGCACTCCTAATTAATACTCAGTTTATGGGATGCTTTTGTGGAATAAGTAAACTGATATATGTAAAACACTTTGAATAATGCATAGTCATAAAAAGATAGAATAAATACTAGCCCTCATTATTAGTGTTATGTTTGCGTACCGGTGTAATTAAATATTTTATAAATATTAGAACACTGTTACTGGGCAGGAGCAATAGTAAAGTGGGTAGGGGGTTTTCCTTGCACGTGGTGGACCCACCCAGTTCAATCCCAGACATCCCTGTAGTCCCCCAGGCCAACCAGGAATGCTACCTGAGTGCAGAGCGAGTAGTTAACCCTGAACTCTGCTGGCTGTGGCTCCAAAAACAAAAGCACCATAATTTACAAAGCTGTTCTTAATACAGTCTCAGGTATACTGTGTTCCAGCACCAGTCTACCGCCAGTATGACCTTCCATTCCCCCAACATCCCCAGTTTCCCTCCCCCTCCTTAGCCTGCCCCTCGGCAGACACATGGCAAATTTACTTCATATTTCACCCGGGTTTGATTCCTCCGCCCCTCTCAGAGAGCCCAGCAAACTACCAATAGTATCTTGCCTGCATAGCAGAGCCTAGCAAGCTACCCACGGCATATTCGATATGTCAAAAACAGTAATAAGTCTCACAATGGAGACGTTACTGGTGCCACCTTGAGCAAATTGATGAGTAACGTGATAATAGTGATACAATGATAGATATTTTAAAAGCCCTATTACATTATAAGCGTATACTTTGCAAATGTTAATATGTATCACCAAATCACCCTTTAAGAAAAAATGGAATGAGGCTCAGGCCAGAGGTGACACAAGAATGGTGGTAGAGGATCATGGCACATAGGGTGAGTACAGTAACTGTATACATCACTACTACATTACTGCAACCATATTGCCTATCAAACATTTTTATAAAGTTACTGGAGTGATAGCACAGTGGGTAGGGCATGTTTGCCTTGCATGCTGTCGACCCAGGTTCGATTCCTCTGTCCCTCTCAGAGAGCCCTGCAAGCTACTAAGAGTATCTTGCCCGCATGGCTGAGCCTGGCAAGCTACCTGTGGCATATTCGATATGCCAAAAACAGTAACAACAAGTCTCACAATGGAGACATTACTGGTGCCCGCTCAAGCAAATCGATGAGCAATGGGATGACAGTGACAGTGATCACATTGAATGAAAGTGAGTCAGTTTTTCCCTTCTCAAAATTTCTAATTTTTAGGTAAAACCGGACTTGATACCCAGTGCCCCATATTGTTCACCAAACATCTCCAGGAGTGATCCCTGACCACAGAGCCAGGAGTAAACCCTGTGTACCACATGTTATGGACCCCCCCTCAAAAAACAAAAAAAATAAATCGAGGTATCATGGTATACAAGTTTACAATAATATTGAAGATGTTATTTTATAGTTGCAGAGCTATCTGCAACAATTGATGCAGTCCAATCCCTCCACCAGTGTTTCAAGACCCCTCCACCATTTTCTCACATTCCCTGCCAACCCTTGATCATATTCCAGGCTTTGTTTCCATTGGGAATTACCTAATGCCTTTCTCGGTTTCTTTATACTACACATGTGAGCAAGATCATCTGGTAGTCATCTTTTACTCTCTAACTCACTTTAATCAGCCTGGCACTTTCTACTTCCATTCAAGTTTCAGTGAACTGCAAGATTCATCTTCTCTCACAACTGAGACTATTTTAGCATCTCCGGGACAGGGAGATAGTATAGGAGGTAAGAAGGCACTTGCTTTGCATGTGGCTGCCTCAGCCAATCCTAGTTTAATCCCAGGCACTGCATAGGATACCCTGAGCACCACCAGGTATCTTCCTGACCAGAGCTAGGAGTAGCCTCTGAGCAGCATTGAGTGTGGCCCAAACCCTTCTATGGCCTCTCTTTTCCAATGTTAACATCTAATTTTTTAAAAATCCATCAAAGGGAACTGGAGTGATAGCACAGTGGGTAGGGCGTTTGCTTGCACGTGGCTGACCCAAGTTTGCTTCCCAACATCCATCCCATATGGTCCTCCAGCACTGCCAGGAATAATTCCTGAGTGCAGAGCCAGGCCTAACCCCTGTGAATCGCTGGGTGTGACCCAAAAAGAAAAAAATCCCTAACACATTAGGTAAGGAATAACACTTCGTTACCATATTAGTTTCAGACTGGCACAATTCTTAGAAAAAAATGTTACGAATGCTTTATTAAAGTCAAGATAAAATGTAATGAAGAAAAAAATAAAATACTTCCGTGATTTATTATGTTTTTCCATGAATTGTAACCTAAGTTCAGTTGGATTCTCCTGCAGAGGTATAAATGTTACAAAAGAAAACATGGATAGTTTTATAGATACATTTCCTTTCTTTTCAAGCAAAACTTAAAATACAAATAATACAATTAAATCAGAAAAATAAAAAACAGTGACTTTCCTATATATTTGTAACCTCATTTCAAAATGAAAATGGAACCCCTTCACAAGAAAGAAAGAAAGAAAGAAAGAAAGAAAAGAAAGAAAGAAAGAAAGAAAGAAAGAAAGAAAGAAAGAAAGAAAGAAAGAAAGAAAGAAAGAAAGGAAAGAAAGAAAGAAGCCAGCAAATTCCTGTTTTTGACCATAGTAACAAGACATAAGATCTAATAAAAGCTGAGGATGAGTAGAATTAAGATAAAAACAACACATCTCTGCTAGAAGATATGAAAATAACTTAAACACTTGGAAATCCATACAACTTTTTAATATAGATGCCCTAGGTATATCACAGGATAAGGTTTTAAGACTCTATAAATATGCAAATGTCTTTTTCTCTCTACCGTTTTTCATTCTGAATTCTGACATTAGAGTAAAAAATGGCTATTACTCAGTTGACTCATTATCATTTATCTGTATGCATCCATTTCTTGTCTATAACTGTTACCATTGCTTTTTTGCTTCTGTCTTTTGCTTTTCACTAGAGGAACACAAATCCAAGCTGTGTAATTTCTGCATTGCTCTGATCCACTGTGGAGATTACACACATCCTACTGTTCAAAGGAGCACATTTAGGGTAGCTCTGGTATTTGTTACAATGGGTAACCTAGAGAGAATACTGTGTTGGATGACATGTTTTCAACATGGCAGCTGGATTCACTCCAGGGTAAAAGGCATCACACAGGGCATTCTTGGCCCCCTAATAGCTGTAGCTTTCCTTCTTTTTGTCACTTGTTATTTTCTACTATTTGAGTGTCTCCTGATTTCCATGATTGTTTCTACTTCTAATTGATGTCACCATCATAATCCTTGTCCTTTGCATGTTTGGCAAGTTTTTGCAAAAAGTTCCATGCATTCATATAGCAGCTTTTATCAATTGAATTTTGTATCAGACTGCTTCTCTGCTGCAAAAATATTTTTTAGCCTAACTTTAACTAGAAGTCTCAAATCTGGACATTAGAAATTCACACTGAATTGTCCCCTATTAGGAATCAATCCTATTTTTATTACAATAAAATAATTGTGTTCATTGACATCTGGACTTAATTTTTAAATAATGTTAAGATTAAAAAACCCTAATAAGGCATGGGAAGGGCGCCTTATTAATTAGCAAGAATGATGCATCAGGCTTGTTGGATTCTTTTACAGTCACTTATTATTTATGGGAGTTATGTTCCAGTCATCAGAAACATCGACTTAGAGAATACTGAACCATCGCTGCTAGGGGAAAGGCAGGCCTTGTGAAACTGGTCACATTTTTGTCAATGGATCAGTGTGCAATCTGGTTTAATATGTACTTGTACTTAATGGCATCCTGCTTAATATATATGTATTGTTCATTGATTTATTAACATTGAACCCTTGGCCAAAGACACTTGAATTTCTGCCTAGGTGAAGCTTATCTAACTCCACGTGCTTTCTCCATAAGGCATGTCACAACATTCTTGAACTTTGGAGCACTAGACAGTACTCCAGCTGAATTCTTTGGAGAAATGGCAAGATTAACAGTATAGAAAAAAAAGAATCCCTACCCCCTATGAAAAGACAATTGTTTAGTGTAAGGATAGAGATAGGAAGGCAAAGAGTAACACTGTACAACATTAACTATCAATGTACATCAGCCAACTCAGAATTATTGCCCTTCTGTGCCTGTCCAATGACCATGAAAGTGTCACAAGTATCGATTGTGGAGTTACACACATTTTGTCCAGTAGGCTAATTTATCATGACTGAATCCATGAATAATGAAGATCAATCGTACTTCAAATTTTCATTTAACACTTAAAATAACTCACAAAGATTAAACCCTGGCATACCCAGTTTAACAGATGAGAAAAGGTATCATCAAATAGCTTCAAAAACACACCCATAATCTGTATGCCTTTGATTAATTTAAGACTCCCACTTTTCTCAGAAATTTTACAAACATGAGAATTTACTTTCTAACTCACATTCTTTGAAAAAAATATGAACTTACTTGCAATATTAAAATAAGGTATATGCTTACTTAAGAACAAACACATTGATTTAAATAATTACCTTAGACTGTTGTAACCTTAGCTAAAATATTTTTAAGAATTGAAAGCAAAAGATATGTGTATGTATTTAGGTTCTCTTGAATTCTTGACATATCCAAAGTGATTTAATAATACAATTGTGAAGAGACAGAAATTGGGAGAGTGGCTCTTAACTATGACTTCACATAAGATTCATCTGGTTAGTTAAATAAGAAAATATGAATGCTCATGTTCCTACCTCAGTGAGATCTAGGATTTTGCTATGGGTTTTAATGTTCTCTGAATGTAGAAGCAGGTTAAGATCCACTGCCTTGTAAGGGTAGTAGAAACCACCAAAGTCCATTCACTACATCTTCTTTTTGGACCATACCTAGCGGTGCTCAGGGAGTACTCTTGACTTTGCTTTTAGGGATATCTCCTGGAGGGAATCAGAACTATATGTTGTGCTGAGGATTGAACCCAGTCAGCAGTGTGCAAGGCAAGTACCCTACCCATTTGTTATCGCTCTGGTCCCTAACCCACATCGTTTTATTTATATAAGAAATCATAAAAGGTATGGAGAAAGGTACAGATCTGTCATATATTTACAAGAATGACTGAAAAGTTGTCTATGCAGTAACTCAACACCATTGAATGAAAGTGAAAGAACATTCTAATTGAAATTAAACTGAAAGCAGAAGAGCACTCTAATTGGGTGTTAAAAGTTTATCTGTCCTTTCTTCCTCCCTTTAGGTGAGGACAACTTTGGTAGATTTGCAATCACATTGACATGAAAGATAAGATTTCTGTGAATACTCAAGAGCAGAGGCTGTCCCTATTTTGTTCACTACTAAATTTCCAGAGCTCACGACCGTACCTGGAACAATGTAGGTCTCAATAAATATGTGCTGTTCACATCAACACTGAGTGACAAATGGTGGCAGATAGATTTAATTCCTGATTAGTTCTCCCATTTATTTATTCATGACCAAGCAATGCCTTCCGTGACTACATATGCCTTCTGTATATCTGTTTACCATGTACCACACAAAATAATTTTATTAAAGAGTACTCATGATAATTGTATTCAGTTCAAAAATGTTTACAAAAAGTTCTGAAGAAACACAGGGTCTTTCAGTGGCACCCGGAAAACCTCAGAGCCCATGCAGAAGATCAAGTTAGTCAAAGGAATATTCCAGAACATGAAGGAGCCACAGATGTCATTGAGGCTGTTCTCTATGGAACTTGCTAGTAAGAAGCTGGGATTTTTTTCTGAGTCTAGAGTGAACAGGTGGGTATTAGGGAATGAGAAGTCACAGTAGATTTTCTCTGCTTTGGGGAGACTAATTTTTATTTTCATCGCAAACTTGAAGAGTCTCTATTATTTCCTGCGGAGTCAAATTTCTTTTTATGTGCAGATTCCATCTCACATTAAGCATGCTGACATGTGAATAGCTTCAGGTTACAGTTCTAGTTGAAGTTTTTTTCTATGTAAAGAGTGATTCAGCCTTGATTTAAGAAAATTTCTCATTATCTCGCAATTTCCTTGAAAACTGATCTTCCCTCAGTTATACCTTGCCAGGTGTACGGGCATGTTTATCTTCTGAGAAGACAGAAATATTTTTATTATAGACCTTTCCCTAGCAAAAGAAAATTGGGAGTAATAAGTAGGCCTGAAGAGTAAATCTAGCAGTGTTGTAAGCTGAGAACATTACAAAGCCCATGTACAAGGAGGACCAGGATCCTGTATTTTTCAGTCACTGTTGCTGTCACTGTTGTCCCATTGTTCATCGATTTCCTCAAGCGGGCACCAGTAACATCTCCACTGTGAGACTTGTTATTGTTTTTGGCTTATTGGATACACCACAGGGAGCTTGCCAGGCTCTGCTGTGTGGGTGGGATACTCTCAGTAGCTTGCCGGGCTCTCTGAGAGGGATGGAGGAATTGGTTTGTGTGACTGAAAAATGATTGGATGTAGAATGAGCTTTTTTAGGGCCAAAGAGATAGTACAGTAGGTAAGGACAAGGTACTTGCTTTGCACACAGCTGATTCAGGTTCCATCCCTGGTACCACATATAATTCCTCCAAGCCCTGCCAGCAGTGATCCCTGAGCACAGAGCCAGGAATAATCCCTAAGCAGATCAGGGTATAGTTTCAAAAAAAAAAAATAAAGCAAAGCAGAAGTCAGCATTGTTTCAGGAGGATTGAGAGACCCTCAAACATACTTCTATTCACTGACAGGGAACAGAATTATAAGTATATATTTAAATCTGAGGCAGACCAGAGACCAAAATGCTTACTTCCTTAAATAAAGGATTAACTAATGAGCCAATTATAGCACAAAGCCCTGAATCTTTATTCAGACCTAGCTTGCTTTTGGGATGTGCAGGACACAAGCAATAGGCAGATTCTAATCATGAGGAGGAAGCTACTGCTGCTAGTGTGGACCAAGGAGGCACAGTCTCCACATCAAGGATACCAAGGAATGCCCAGTGAGGACCTCTCTGTATATAACACTCCAAAGCACTCGGCATTAACTAGCTACCTAATTGCGGTTGCATTTGTTAACACTCTGGAAAGTGGAAAGGGGTGGAGGTTTATAAGAGGGCTGGGTAGGTGGAGGAGGGAGACAGGGGAATTCCAGAGACTAGCACAGACTTCAAAGTCCTATTCCTGCTAATCTCATAATGTCTTTGAGCTTCTCCACAAACAGCTGCAGCTGTTAGCAAAACTTCTTAACCCTTAATGATCTAGCCCTTGCAGTCTCTCAGAAAACCTCACAAAGAGCAGAGTGAAAACAATGCAGTTTGTTTTGCTTTTCTGCTTTATTGTTTTATAACTGAGAAATTTTTTTTTCACATTGGAGAAGCCGTCATTCACTCAACATGAACTGAGGGATGGTACTACACACATAGCAGTGTTCATAAAGAGTAGGGCAGGGTGGAAGAGAAAAACAGTGGTAAGGTACTTGCCTTGCATGTGACCAACCTTGGTTCAAACCAAGGAACTACTTCATATAGTTCCCCAAGCACTGCCAGGAGTGCTCTCTAAGCATAGAGCCGGGAGTAAGTCCTAAACACTGCCAGATATGACCTAACCATCCCTCCCTCAAAGAGTAATAAATGTCAATAAAAGAATCAAATATTACCTGACCACCATACGTTTATTTCTTAGTGAAAATACAGTAGTATATAATGTGTGTTTCCCTCCCCAATGATCCACTAAATGGAATATTAAGAGTGGGATGAGGTCATCAAAATAATATGAGAGGTACTCACATATTTAAGTAGAACATTCTTAAATAACATGTTGATTGTCTCTACTTGATCTTAGCCAAAAGGTCGAGAAGAAATTAAAAAAAAAGTATATTGATTCTCATCATCCAAGATGTGTTCAGGCAAAGGTTAGATACAATGGCTATAAAGCACAGGAAGCAGCTCATAGACTGGGTTGACAGGTCATGCATTACGTCGCTGCAGATGGAGAAAAGGCGTGAATTAGAGTGATAGGCTTTATTCATTAAGCAGCACATACCTGAGCAGATATGTTAGGAAGATGAGTGCCTTGTTGATGTGTGCTATTGTTTGGAGAGAGGAGATGGGCACACAATGCAGCTGTGGGATCAGAATGGTGTTATGGGCTGACCAGAGAGATTAGACATTTGTTTTGCATGTATTGAGAAAATCAATCCCTACCATCCAGTATCACCAGGAGTGATCCCTGAGCACAGAGCCAGCAGTAAGTTCTGAAAACGGTTGGGTTTGACCCAAAAACCAAAGAAGGAAGAAAAGTTTACCTTTTCAGAAGCATTTCCACATACATCTCGTTTAGTATAAGAGGGGGAAACTGGAGCTCAGAGATTTTCAGACAATTCTTGGCAAAGCCAGAATTCAAATACTAGTCTGTGATTTCTAGTAATGCTCCAGGAATTTCTCCAGATTCACAACAGTACAAACTGTGAATGAGGTGTGCAAGACTGAACTGAGACAGTAGCAGTCAGGATAAGAGGATGTAAAACATAGTAATGATAAAGGTTCCATAAATGTTAGTGTCTGGACTTTAGAACAGTGAGACCCAGTTAAATTCCTAGCATTTATGAAATTCTACTGAACACCTTTCCATTTCTGTTTTTGTATTGTTTGGGATTTTTTTCAATGTAGGAGTACTGCTATTTTTCAGCCATTGATTAAGCTTATTGAATTGAGCATGAACTTCACATTACTTTTGCTTTATTCAGAATGTTAATTTAATTTTCTTTATTATTATTATTATTAATCCATATCCAATACACATGGGTAGTTTGCCAGGCTCTGATTTGCAGGCTCCATACTCTCAGTAGCTTGCCCGGCTCTCCAAGAGGGGCGGAAGAATCGAACTCGGGTCGGCCTCGTGGAAGGTGGAGAAAGCCCAACTGCTGTGCTATGCCAAAAACAGTAACAATAAGTCTCTCAACGAGAGATGTTACTGGTGCCCGCTCGAATAAATCAATGAGCAACAGGATGACAGTGACAGTCACTCATTATTATTATTTATCACTGTGAGATACAGTTACAAAGATTTCCTGTTTGAGTTTCAATAACACAATGATCAATCACCCAACCCTCCACCAGTGCACATTTTCCACCACCAAAGTACTCAGTATCCCCCACACTGCACCCCTCCCCTTGTCTCTATGGAAGACAATCTCCTCCATACTCTATTTTATATTGCTTGTTATGAATAGCATAAGATGTTGTGAGGCTGCAAGAGTGGCTGCGTGCTTCTGGAATTCTAGAATTTCAGATAGTTAGGGTCTGGAGAAATCTCTGCAGCGAGCTGCTTGGTTCGGAGACTCTTTTGTGTGTCCCTGGATCAAGGCCATTCAGGAGCTTAAGCAGCAGCCATAAGCAGTTTGTGGGCATGACTTCCAGGGTCCCTTGGACCAGTGCAACCCCTATCCCTTGAGTTTGCTGTCACTAAATCCATATACCTGCACTTCTAATGGGATTCTGAGAGTTGTCTGCTGTTGGGATTTTAGGGGGTAGTTGGAGGGATGATACCTGTCCCTGTCTGAGGCACCCTGGTGAAGTCGGCCTGTCTTAAAATCTGGAGACATCTCTGCAGTGAGCTGCTCAGTTCAGAGATTCTTTTGTGTGTCTCTGGATCATGGCCCTTGTTTCCATCTTTTTCAGAGAAATAAACTATTAGCATATGCCCCTGCATGGCTCCACACCACCAGCCTTAACTGTGGCTTTTGATCTCTCTTGAGATTTATGGGTCTCTGAAATAAGGCCAATAAATGAGCTTGTATAGCTGAGCCGGAGGTGGTTTGTGGGTGTGGCTCCCACATATCTAACTTTGGGCCGTTTAATTTCTTGATAAACTTGCCCCCAAGTTGTTGGGGTCCGGCCACAGGCACAGTGGCAATTTTGAGGTATCAGAAAATCTGAAGGCACCATCAGGCTGCTGATGCACTAGCCCCGCAGGTACAGGTTGACCTGCTGGCAGCACCATACCCCTGCTGTTTTGGATTTGGGGTCATGCTTGACAGTACTCAGGGTTTATTCCTGGCTCTGTGCTCAGGGAGCACTTTTAGAGGGTTTTGGGGAATGATATGTGGTTCCTGGGATCAAACCTGGGTTAGCGAATGCAGGGCAAGTGCCCTACCCCCTGGACTATCACTCCAGCCCAGAGAACCGTTCCCTTTCTGAATTCTGAGAACACGTTGACTACAGCACATAATCTGTTTATTTCCCTCTTTGTTATTATTTTATTTGTTGATATTGTTTTATGATTTTACTTTTATGGGTATTATGCTCCATAGTGTATGATCACAGGACTGTGTGATGTCTAGAACAGAGGCTGGGGCTTCACACATTCAAAGATAGGCTTTGCCACTTGAGCTACATCTTTGACCCCATAGATTTGTTTCTTATCAACATGTGCTCAAGTGTATAAAAAGCTAAGCATAAAATACTACTTTGGTCTTACTGTTTTTCCCATTTTCACTAGTATAGTAGTAGGAAAATACAAATAGATTTATTATATCATGCTCTATCATGCACTGGAATATAATTTCTTTAGGTTTTGGCCCCTCAAAACATCTTGTGAGGAAATAGACTAATTATACTGATTAATCCACAGGCCAGTAAAATATTGACATTATTATTTTTTGCAGATCTAAAATCTAATTATTAGATACTATTCCTTCTTCTGTCAGTTCCTCACAGATTCTTTCCTCAGAGATACTAATTAAGATTAGTTTTCTATTGTTATTATAGAAGGCTTTTATTGTAACATGTCTTGATATGTTACAATAAAGTTGTTTAGTCATTCTTCAAACATAATGCCATGCCTTCCTTCTCTGATATAAGTACTATCCTACAGAAGTGAATGGGCCCTAAAACTCTTTCCCTTTATGGAAATGAGTTTTGTCTGGAACCAACTATCAAAGCAAGGAGTTCTACTCTGAGTCAAGTGTTACTGTCAAAAGAATATAGGAAAAAGTATAGGGCACCAAAAAAAAAAAAAGAAAGAAAAGCACAAAATTGCAGAGACAAACATCTGAAAGGGTCCACAATTCACTTGAGAGCCTGGGCAGAATATCTGATATAGACAAACCAGGAGATCTGACCAAGAATAAACTAAAATTCAAAACAGACTAATAGCATAAGAAGATCCTAAATGATTGCATCACTCTAGAACATTCCTTATATGTCAAGGTTTATAATGTAAGGGTGTTAAGTTTTGCTTAAAGGCCTCAACTAGATGAGTCATAAATGGATTAGGAATCAGACAGACTAATTTCTATCGGTAGAAATACTTTGAAGATAGGATTTGTGTTTATGTTTGTGTCCCCATTGATTATAGCTTACTATTTTTTGACAGCTTATGTACAGGTTATATAAGCCTTATCTACATATAGGAGAAGATGAAATTTTACCCTTTTATATCATTAAGAAAAGCTTTGTATAAAAGTGATTAATAGGACCAGAAATAAGAAAACAGCACATTGACAATTACAAACACATTTGCTCCCAAGCAGTAAACAAAGAACAGATGCAAACATTGACTATTCTAATAAATCAGTGATACAGTTGGATCAGTATTAACTTAGAAATGCTCAAGTTGCTTCTTAGAAACTATCAGAAAATTTGAATGTAATTTTCTTCTTTCCCAGTGGGAAATATAATGTGAACAAACTTGACATGCAGCAAAATAACGAAAATATCACCTGGGACGTGGGCCTCAGGTGATCAAGGTGCTAGCCTTGTGGTTCTGATGAATGACTTTCCTTTGAACCTCATTTTCCTAATCTGTGTACTGAATACAAAAATGACTCCTTTGCCTGTGTTCCAGTATTACTGAGATGATAAAATGAGTTTATAAAAATTCTGAAATGAACGACTCCTGTGTGGTAAAATGCTATAAATGATACAAAACACTTCTTAAAAGTAAACAACAAATTATTACCTTAAGAGTTCGAGGTCAGCTATATGTGTGCATATACATATATAGGTAAATATATAGACTACTATTATATTCATATCAGTATATTAGCAATCATTATAGCATATGTGTGAAAGGCAGTGCATTTTCATGTTCAAATTAGGCAAAAAAAATCACTTTTCTGTGAGATTCCATGTAGCCAGAATGGTCTTGAATGTAGTGTTGCCATGCTTTTGCATCACAAGTCCTTCACTAGGTGATGCTGACATCTTCATCTATGGGTTGGCATATGGACACATTGGATGGGGGTACTGCAGTTTGGGGCAAGGGCTCCAGAATCAGACAAACAACAGTATATACTGAACCTTGAACTGAACAAGAAATATAGTCTTTGCTCATATTAGTTAACATAATGCTAAAACCTTCTTCCCAAGAATGCTGAGAGGACAAAAGGAGAGGATGAAACTATTACCTAATCTATGTAAGCTTGTTAGACACATACAGTGCTCTCAGGAAAAAGCTATCTATATTGTTGTGAGAAGGAACATCAGGACCCAGTAACCCCCATTCTGACATTTATTTTATTAAGCAATGGTAAGGAGCTATCTTTGACAAAAATACTTTTAACCTATCCTATCCTCTTTTATGCAATTTTTTTCCCACATAAGTTTCTGAGCTGGTGAAGTTGATTTTTTATTTGTTTTTGTTTGCTTGGCCTTTCAAGCATTGCTTCAGAGACCCCAGGACCACTCTTGGAGATACCCTCATCTAAGCCAGATGGTTCAGTGCTACTACAGGAGGATTCAGTGCTGGCAGGAGCCACTTGGGTCACACTTGGCTGGGCTTGCAAGGTGCTAGGGAGACATATGGTGTTGGGAATCAAACTGAGGTCCAGTGTGTGTATGTGCAAAACACGTGTCCCTGCCCCCGTGTTGGTTATTGGCCCCTGGATCAGCAACTTTAATGAATACACCATTAGCCTCATTCAGTATTACTCTTTCATTATGGATACAGCTGTGGGAGCTAATTTGCAATCCGGTCTCTGAAAAGTGGTGGTCATTTGGTTTCTAAGAAGTGACTGCCACCTGCCAGGCCTACAGGTGTCTGCACTATACTGCTTACGGTTCATTCTTTTGATGACTTATGGCTGGTTCCCTTTTGATTTCCCCCTATTTTTTGTGATGGTCTCCGAGGGAAGCCCTTTCCTGTGCCAGCCCAGTTGATTGTTGTCAGAGAGTTGCTCTTCTGTCAGCTGGTAATATTCTGATAACTCAGGCGGTTCAGCTTTGAAGGACTCAGTGTCACCTGTGTCAGACATTTATTTTTAGTACATTTTGCACCACAGATGCATCTTGGAGATGTGTCTCTTCCTTCTGTCTATCTGATGCAAATGTTGCTGTTTAAGTGACACATAAAGCCTCAGATCTAATTCTCTATACCCAAGTCCTTTCATAGCCTGTCCTCTCCTTTTGCCACTAAGACAGTTGCACAGAGCTACAGGAATGATTGTTGATTCACATTATTATGGTGATTTTTTCATTTCATTTTATCTAGTCGGTACACGGGGGCATCTTAAGTAGTGTTCAAGGAGCTCAGGTTCCACTGCCAGTGATATCAAACTGACCAGGCTGGACAGTTCAATGCTTAGAGTCATCAGTGCTGGGTGATATCAGGGCCACTTTGGCAGTGCTCTGTGGGTCTTTAGTGCTGAGGATCAAACTCAGGGTCTCACACATGCAAGTCACACATCACAGTCCTTTGTCATATGACTTTGTCCTTTGATAGACATGATTCAATGAACCCATTAAATCAAGGGACCCTTATTGTCATATGTCAAGATACATACATCATGCTAAAATAGTTCCACTCAAAGTATACATTCACAGATGTACACATTTAAGATAAATTCACGTATGTGTATAGAGAAATATATACATGAGTATACTTTAAATATATTTATCACCAATATTATGTTTCTATGTTAAAATAGGCAAATAAAAGATGTATACATTTATTATCCATACAAAAAATTGTACATAAATGTACTCTATGATGTTTAATGCACATGTATATTTAATCTCATTAAATTTTCATTTTTCTTTTTTGCTATTCTTGGGTTATATATTTTCCCAAATTGTCCAGATTAGGAGCATGTGAACATGTGTGAAGGAATATCACACTATCATCCCTCTGTTGAAGAAAGATAGGTAGGTAAGGGGCCCAGATAATGTACTTTTGGAAAATAATAAAAATTCAAATGAGGGTGTTCGCCTTGCACGAGGCCAACCGGGGTTCGATTCCTCCGTCCCTCTCGGAGAGCCCGACAAGCTACAAGAGTATCTCGCCTGCACGCAGAGCCTGGCAAGCTACCCGTGGCATATTCATTATGCCAAAAACAGTAACAAGAAGTCTCACAATGGAGATGTTACTGGTGCCCGCTCCAGCAAATTGATGGGCAATGGGGTGACAGTGACAGAATGAGATTACCCAGCCCTGAAGTAGCCCAAAGGCATGAAGACCACATCCCTTTGACCTGCAAATACTGAGCTACTTGGGGAGAAGAAATGAAGGCACCATCCAGATGCATAGACCTAAGACTTCACCCAGAGAAGGGTTGACTTCTCTATAAAGGAGAAATGATCTAAAGACCATAAGAGTTTATGGGAGACCATCAACAGTGCAAGGCTTCCCCTGTGGCTATGCCCAGGTTAACTTCTATGTGTGTAGAAATCAGAAAAAAAATAACCCATTTGGAAGAATTGCAGTTAAATTCCTTCCAAAAGCCATTCAAGGTTTGCTTCCAAGCCCTTGTTCTCTCTTGAACTGGCTTGCTCTTTCAAACCTATGTTCTCCCTTGAACAAATATTTATCTCCCTGCTCTTTCCACTCTGAAAATGCCCATGCTTTCTTAAACGTGCTTCTTCTTTTTTCTCCCCTCACATCTTTCTAAGTAAATTTTGTTCAATAAAAACTATCCTGCTTCACTACTTCGCCTACTGAAAATCTTTCATGCAAGGGAAGGTGATAGACCTGGAACTCCTGTGCTGAGGATAGGACCGAATTTCCCTTCCTGCAAAGAGCAATTCCTTGCTCCAGTCTGAGCTCATGACTCCCTGAACAAGTGGATGGTAGGGACCAACTCTCATGGTGTGCAAAACAAGTGGAATTCAAGCTACGCTCGACAGCCGCCTTGTGGGTCTGGTGGGATTGAGTGTCCATGCTGTGTAGATGCTCTGTACTAGTCCAGACCCAAGCCAGGCATTTCTCCAAGTATAGGTGACCACAGTGGTCCTAGCAGAGAGGTGGAAGCACTTTTCTTGAGACTACCTCTCTTGCTCTCTGTTTAACCTAGTCACAGCAGTACTTCTGTACCTGATTTGGGATGGAATGTTGATTCTCCATTCCACTCTAGGAGAATGTTACATGGTGTCTGAGCTGGGCTGTACAACATGCTATCAATCTTGGCTATAATTTAGGCTATTTGTAGCCCCTGCATAATTTGCTTCCATAAAGGCTGTCAGTGCCAATTTCATTTGCCCACAATTGGGCGTGCTCAGTGTGAATTCCGTTATAGGAAAACTCCATTTAGTAGAACTTTAACGTTTCAAACTACGTGAATTGAGATTCATTTGTAACTGACAAGGCTAATTTAAGAATGATGCTATGCCCATTTCCCCCTATTTTCTATGTGTGTACTTTCTAACTAAAACAGCAATGTATTTGTGTTAACAGCAATGTATTTATGTTAACCTGGAAATACACATGAACATGATACTTACGCATGAGAAAAACCTCAACACTTTCTAAATGCACCCCCCACAACTTATCAGGCAATTTATCTGTCAGCCCCCCAAAAAAGACTCTCAATGAATACAATTCCAGTCATGTAATCCTGTTAGCTTCAATAGCCCCTGACAGACCCCAACAGAACAAGCTCACTGCATGAAAACAAAGCACACAAGTCTGTTTTTATGTACACATTGGTAGTTGTTGACATACCATTAAATTGTTTTAATAGGGCCTACTTAGAAAGGTATATATCTTGGTAGTTAAGACCCACTACATGGTAAAGTACACTTCATATTCAAAATATTGCTCTCATCGGAAAATTGTAATTACAATGTTTAGACTTCAGAGCCAAACTATGAAGCTTTGTCTTGTCATTGGGAAACCCAGATGAGGCTAAAATTGTATCTGTCGTTGAATCAGTAGTGACAAGAAACAAGATGATCACCTGGGGATTCAGTGGAACAGGCAGAGTGTGGGTTGCTGCACAATTAAGCACAGTTCTGCTTGATTATTTCTGGTCACAGCTGCAGTCTGGATGAAGCCTCACTGTCAAGCTCTCTCAGACTGAAAATCTTCCTTTTGTAAGATGTATTTACCACTACTTTCTCTCAGAGAAGATAGTAGATGGTAATACAATTTCCAGGTAGAGACACATATTGCCAAATAAAACATATTTGCCTAGTGAATACGTAAATTCATTTCTAGTCACACAAACAGTTAATTCCTTTTGCTCTTAGCCCATAGTTGAATCCCCTGGGTGCTTTTTGTCATCCTATCCAATAAATAAATCAGACGGTCCTAAGCATGGCTACAGATCAGTAGCTACCCAGCTCTTTGGGCTTGGAGAGAAACACAGGCATTTGGAGTCCTACTGCCCACAGAACAACCCCAGTTTTGTCACAGCAATTCAGTTTTCTTCCTTTCACTCCAAAACTCTTAACAGCAGCACAAGTTTTCTTCTTTCCCACAGATGTTTTCTTCCTCAAGAAAATTTCTTCCCTAAGAATATTCTTTCTGGGGCTGGCGCGATAGCACAGCGGGTAGGGCGTTTGCCTTGCACGTGGCCAACCTGGGTTCAATTCCCAGCATCCCATATGGTCCCCTGAGCACTGCCAGGGGTGATTCCTGAGTGCAGAGCCAGGAGTAACCTCTGAGCATCGCCGGGTGTGACCCAAAAAGAAAAAAAAAGAATATTCTTTCTTCAAAAGTGTATTTTTCTCACTAAAAAGGGAGTGAGTCACACATATTTAAATTAATTCTCATCTCCCGGTAGGCATTCTGACCTCTTGTCTCCTTCATCTTACTTCTAGGTACTAATTTACAATCATTTGCCTGCCACCTCAGAGCTGAGCTCAAAAATAAAAACGACTGAACAACAACAACAACAACAATAAACAAGGCCACACAAACAAAAGACTGAGGAGTAGCCTGGGGAATGGGCCAAGAGAAAGGACCAAGAGCAATGGTGGAGGGGCCCACTGAGAACTACACAAGGTGGCACATGCTTGCCTTGGTGTTTCCATGGAGGAATAAGTATTCCTGTAAGATGGAAATAGTGATGACAACAGTCAGTGACAGATGAGAAGAGAAAGACGAAGATGAGCGGAAGGTGGTGCTCATGAACCATAACTGTCCTACTTCCTTAAGGATGTCTCTAACAAGGGGCAGCGCATCATTCGGCCAAGTGTGTTTTATCTTCCCTTCTTTGGACTCTCAGTGCCGTCAGCAATAAAATAGACATGAATGCAAATCTGGTGTCAAGACTGTCCCAGCACCCACAGCTTACCACAATGTGAACAGTTATCTCAATATTTCCACCGGAGCGGATGTTCTTTTGTTGTCTTGGAAACAGAGGTGTTTGCCCTTTAAGAGACATACAGATCAACACTATCAATGCATTTTGTCCCTGAAACATCTCCAGTATGCTAATTTTATTCTCTCTCCTAATGTTAGCAACTTTCCTTTTTGCCCTTTGAGCCTCCATTAGACCTCCAAAGGGAAACACCTGCAGTTTGTGGGAAGATGACAGGCCCAAGAAGCCACTTTGATTGTTTGCATGAACTATGGCTATCAACTACTTGATATGCAAAAGCTCTCCTTTTTTGCAAGTGAGCAAAAAGCTAGAACTAATTCCATTACAATGTCTAGTTGATGCAATCCAATTTTATCATAATTAAGCAGTCTCCCTTAAATGATATGATATTATCTATGACACAATGACTCTTGATGCTGACTGTAATTGTGTGTGCACTTAGCATCTGTACATCATTTTAATTTATTTACCCACCCTGCATTGAGGTGCTTTGAGACCTCCATTTATCAACATTTGTTTAGGAACTGCAGTGTTCCAGAAACAGAAAAAGTGTTTAAAAGTATATGGCATCTGAAGGAGTGAAAATTCAGTAGAAGAAAAAAGAACTCTGCAGATGTTTTAATCTTGGAATGTTTTCTATTACATTTCTCAATGGAAAATATTTGCTTTAAACAGCAAATTAAACAAAAATGTTACGGGTAATACCTGATTTTCATTGTTTTTTTGGAGGGGTCTCCCAAGCCTCTCGGAGGCCCAGGACCCTTTCCAGTGATTCTTGGCTCTAACTGAGTGATTCAAAGAGATGGCCTAAGGATGTGATGGTGCTAGGTATGACCTGGAACATACTGGGTGGTGGCTAGGGGCCTCCAGGGCTATCCCTGGCAATGCTCAGGGGGCCATGTGGTGCTGAACTCAAACTAGGGTCAGTCTTACGCAAGTCGTGAGCCTTAATCCCTGCACTATCTCTTCAGTCCTGGAACAGCTCTGTAACACACCTTCCTCTGCAGATGTGTATAGGATGAGGGTCACTAGTCCAGACGGCAGGATTTATTAACTGCTCTCAAAGAATGCTTTATGGCTTTGCTTGTGATCAGTGTCAGCATCTCTGGAAAGTAGGTTATGAAGGCAGATTTCCGAACCCTAGAGTAAGTCAACTTACTCAGAACCTGAATTTCGATAAGCCCCCAAGAGGTTAACAAGTAGTAAAAGCAGAAAATTCGCTCTACTATGCCAGACACTGTAGCTGACCACCCCTCTGAATCTGCTCTTCGGCCTGGCTGTTTATCCTCCAAACCTCTGCTGGTGGCACCAACAGGCTGCACAGTAGAAACAAGACACCTTTCCCTCCAGGTGCCAGACCTTCCAAATCAGTGGGGCTGCAGACCCTAGACATGCTATAGAGGGGAGAGAGGGGGATAAAGTAGGAGAGAGAGAGAAAGAGGAGAGAGAGAGAGAGAGAGAGAGCCAAGTCCATTCAAGTTCATTCATGATAATTAGTTCAAAATATGCTCCTCATCAGAGTGCCGAGTATTTAAGGCTCTGCATATACTCTATGTGGTACATCCACCACAAACTGTCTCATGTGTCAGTAGAGACTTGCTAGCAAGGATCACTTCCCTTTGCTCACGTGCTAGAGGAAGCCTTATTTTTTAGTAGTTGAACAGTAAATATAAATTCCTATTCCTGCTTCTCCTTCTGCCTCTTATCCTCTAGCTTTCTTTCCACCTATTTCTTTATTTTATTTTTCATATTTTTGCTATCTCTGTTTCCATCTCCCATTCATTCTCTACCCCATATCCACCTTTATCTCAACATATCTACCTACTCTGTGATTTTCTAAAATGCTATCTGAGATTAAAATAACAGAATACAACCTTATGCCACTTCCTGCTTTGCTGCCTTGCTTTGCTCCTGATTTTCTAGAATGTTGTTCTCTGCCATGACTGTATGTTTAGCCCTCTCCCTTTGGAGACCATGATCCACTTTCTTTTTGCTCCACTATACTCTCCTTTCTGTTCTTTCCTGACTGCGCCACACCGGACTTTCTGAAGATTACTTTCTTTAGATTTAGATTCTGTATCTCTCAGATTATTTTGTTGCTCATTTCTAGACATGTACATGCCTTGATTCTCCAATTAGATATGAATTATCAAGAATAAAACATGTGGCTTTTGATGCTCCAAACCCAGGCACACTGCTTCACTCACAGTTTATGCTCCGTGGATATTTATTGAGTGTGTTTGTACGTTAGGGTGTATGTGTGTATGCGTACATGCACACACACCAATCTATTTCAATAATGGGAGGCAGAAGGGCAAAGAAGCATTGAGTTCTAAAGTAAGGGCACCACAATGTTCTCTGAATGAGATTCACAAAGACATTTAGACTTGGCACCTGAGTTTATTCACCTGTAAAAGAAGATGAGCAAGTCATCCCAAACTTCTCCAGATCACACTTGCTCTCCTTTTGTGAGTTACAACTTTATCTATACAAGTTCTAGTTGCTTTTAAAATCCACTTTAATAGTTATTAACAGACCTTGGTATAGGAAAGGATGTCCAGCAATTCATCTCAGAAATGCAAAAGATATAGTCTTGTCCTCATCATCAAGTTAAATAGGCTACCTTCAAATAGAAGGCAAAGGAAATAGATCATGATTAATACAACAAATACTGAGTAGCTATCCTGTGCCAGACACTGTTCTAAGGACTGGTGAAAGAGCCCTCAAGACCAGAGCAGGAGGCAAGCAAAGGATCCAGCAATGGCAGTATAGCAGTATAATATGTTTTACTTAGCCTTAGAAATACCCACAGAGAGCTCTCAGAAAACAGGAGAATGGGGGATAGATGTGATGATTCGGGTGATTTTCTTGAGTGAGCAATACCAACAGATGGCCTAGAGTATTATGCAGACATAAGATTTAGAGGAATTCCAAAACAGTTCAGTGTAGCTGAGAGACAGACACTTCTCAAGAAGGAGCAATGATCTCAGAGAGCTGGGAAGAAATTTAGGTTGGACATTTCAGGGGAATTCTCTCTCATAAAAGAGCATCATTTTCCCATATCCATGGTGTTTGGAAGGGCCTAGTAGGATCCAAGCCTCACCTAGATGCAAATTACTTTTTTTTTTTGGATTTTCTCAAAAAGATTTTTTAAATGTCTGTTCATAATTATTTTTTTTTAAATTTTATTGAATTACTATGAGATAGTTACAAGCTTTCATGTTTGGGTTACAATCACACAATGATCAAACACCCATCCCTCCACCAGTGCACATTCCCCACCACCAATATCCCCGGTATGCCCCCTCTTTTCTCACCCCCCCACCCCCGCTTCCATGGCAGACAATATTTCCCATACTCTCTTTCTACTTGTGGGCATTATGGCTTGCAGCACAGACACTGAGAGATCTTCATGTGTAGTTGGAGTTTGGAGGAGGTTAAAGAAATTTGTAGCTCATTCCATGGAGATGCAAATTTCTTTAACCTCCTCCAAGCTCCAAGCACTACTTCAGGCACTTTCATAAGAATGAGTCTAGAATCCAAAATTTTCGAAATAGGAGGAAGAGAGAGAGACAGAGACAGAGAGAGACAGAGAGACAGAGAGAGAGAGAAAGAGAGAGAGGAGATTCTTAAAGACACAAATAGCAAATAAAAGACTGAATTCATAGCTAATTTTGCCCATAAACTTATTCTCACTCCCATGTAGCCTTGCATCTTAAAGAGTTTCCGTGAGATTAAAAAGTCTGCTTAAAGCCATGATATTTCTGTAAGTGGTTGCTTCCTGCAGTCTCTGCTGCTCACCACGGTCACTCATTATTTCCCCCTGATCCCCAAGCTGCATAAACATGTGGGAAGGGAATAAAGGAGGAAAGGCTGCCGCAGGGCCCGCGGGGCCAGGTGAAGCTGTGGGGACTGAAGAGGCCCCTCCTTCCTCCCACTCTGCTCCACTTAATTTGGCTTTGCAAAGGCAGACCATTGGGACTGGGTTTTTTATCACTGGTAACTTCCTTTCCCAAGAAATGTGAGCCCTGTGGATATGAAGAATAATTGGTGAAGTAGTTGGAGGTTTCTTGAATATAAAGGACTGTGTAGGTGTATAAAATTATTATTACCACTTTCTGTTCAAGAAGCGGTCTCTTAAAAAGGTATGTAATTTACAGCTTTCCTTCTAGATAGCCTATAGCCATATTTAACATTAATATCATATTCCTCTCGGTGAAAAATCAGGATGTTTATTGTGACTAGTTAACTTTTGACTTTTATGTTTATATTATGTAACATTATCTTTATTTATTATTAAGTGGTAAGGAATCAGGAAGACAATCCTGATAATTCTTGGTTCATGAAAGAGATGGGAGTATCTTAAATATATAATTTTCTGTCAGGACAGAAAATTTCAGATTATGTCACAGATGTGTAAAGTTTATTACAATTAATTGATAAGCAAGATTCTGTATGTTGAACTGTTATGTGCATTGGAAATTTGAGCTACAGTCAGACTTAAATTATTTTTTAGGTTCACTCTAAGGCAAAGTTTCAAGGGTTGCTCTAAAACCAGTGCATGCGTTTGAACGCAACACCTTTGGATACATCTGTTTCTTAAAGGAGAGGCCTGATTCTTTATACTTTCTCTTTATATTTTCTGAATACCTTGGTTCAGAACTTTCCCTGGTTCATTCCTGGGTTAACTCTTACATGGAAACCATCACTCAGTTCCAGCCTGTCCTCACACTGTAATTATCCTAGTGTCCAGATCAAAACTGATAAACTAGCAGCTTCCCAGAGGGCCCTCTGTCTTCTTCATGTCAGAAGATATCGGAGTGACTATTATATCAAGACAACTTAAATTTTTGAATTAAAAAATTTAATTAAAGGAACATTAAGACTTATGACACTATAGATTTCAGGTACATAGCGTCATCTATATATACATTATGTTTACCACCCAAACATCACCCATATACATGTTACATATGTACATATATATGTATATATACACATATATAATAAACTTTATTGTTGGGGAAAGCACCGATGGCAGTGCCTAGGGAGCTTATGAGGTGTTGGGAATGCAATCCAGGATCAAGGATACACAATGTACATGTTCCATCACTTGGATCACATCCCTAGCCCAAAAGTCCAGTGTGCCGTGTTGCATTTCATTGTCAGTTTTTCTTAGGTTTCCCCTAGCTGAGAGTACTTATGGGAATTGTTTTGATGTTTTAGGGACTGTTTCTGTGGTATTTTGAAGGGTGTCCCAGTATTGGGATTTCTGTGTTGTTTTCCTCATATTAAGATTAGGGCTTGGGGCTGGAGTGATAGCACAGTGGGTAGGGCATTTGCCCTGCACGTGGTCAACCCGGATTTGATTCCTAGCATTCCATATGGTCCCCTGAGCACCGCCAGGAGTGGTTCCTGAGTGCAGAGCCAGGAGTAACCCCTGTACATGGCCGGGTGTGACCCAAAAAGAAAAAAAAATCAGGGAGGAGGAAGTAAGTCTACACAGGCAAAGTGACTTTTCCATCACATCAAATGAAAGGCACAAATGCCCAATATGACTTAGGAGTCTGATATTGGCCTTGATGGCCTGGCTGGAGTCCTATCTGTCAAGTTTCTACACTGTAGTGGCTGGAGCAATAGTACAGAAGATAGGGCGTTTGCCTTGCACGCAGCTGACCCGGGTTTGATTCCCAGCATCCCATATAGTCCTCTGAGCACCTCCAGGGGTGATTCCTGAGTGCAGAGCTAGGAGTAACCCCTGTGCATTGCCAGGTGTGACCCAAAAAGCAAAAAAAAAGTTTCTCCACTGTAAAGTTACCTTTCCTCTTCCTTTTCATATTGTCTTTGAAAATAAGTCTGTATGAGGGACTAGGGAGATAGTACAGTGAGTAAGTCACTTGTCTTTGACACTGCTGACCCAGGTTTGATCCCTCTCTATATTGTTATCCAAATAGCCATTAGGAGTGAGCCCTTAGCACAGATTCAGGAGTAAGCCCTGAGCATCACTGTGTGTAGCCCCCAAATAAAAATAACACAACAACAACAACAACAAAAATAAGTCAATACAGCAGAAGTCAGGATGTATGATCCTCCTCCTCAAAGGTAGTGTGCTTCCATAAATTATTTAGAATGATTCTGCATAGGTTGCTGACTTTTATTCTTCATTTACTAATGTAGTCAGTTGTTTATTTATTTACTCATTTATTTATTTACTAGAACACAGCGGGAAGGGTGTTTGCATTGTACCCAGCCGACCAGGGTTCAATTCCTCCCTCCCTCTCAGAGAGCCCTCCAAGCTACCGAGAATATTCCGCCCTCATGGCAGAGCCCGGCAAGCTACCCGTGGCATATTCAATATGCCAAAAACAGTAACAAGAAGTCTCACAATGGAGACGTTACTGGTGCCCGCTTTGAGCAAGTCAGTGAACAATTGGATGACAGTGCTACTGTATAACAGTATTTGCTCCTGAGTATGTATTTTATATTTTGGCTTATATTTCAGTGCTACCTTGTTAGTTTGTTCCTCCAGTTATTCCAAATGGAATATTTTCTAGTTTTTCCAATTGTGTTCTGTGCTTGTTCATGTGCCCCTATCAATGAACTGATAAAACATTTAAAACATTTTTTAAATGTGTAAAGCATGTCCTTACTTCCTGGCATTATAAGATACATTGACTCCTCTTGTATATGTACTTTTTCAAAGACAGAAAATACCTGGTCACTGTGGTTGCCCTTTTAAAGAGATTTGTACTTGATCTTTAAATGAGCCTGAGAATGGATATCCTTTATAAACTCCCCCTGCCCCACTCATCTCTCTCCACCTTGCAACGGTGCCCTTGCAAAAGATTCCTGGCCTCTTCATCAGGAAAGTGGCCCAGGTTCTATGTGCCACTGTGTGTGGATGTAATCCTGAGATCAAGTTCTGCTTCTTCATGCTCCTAGGATGAAGCTCACTTGCAGCTAAGAACAACCAGTCATCCATTCCTGTCCCTCTGTTGCTCAATGATTTGAGGCGAGGCAGTTGGTTTTTAAGGACATTTATGGGAATCTAGTTTAGAAAAGAGCAAGTATGGGGAGGGAGGACTGAGAGAGAGAGAGAGAGAGAGAGAGAGAGAGAGAGATTCTCCTTGTTGTCATATGCCAACCCAAATTAGCCAGTAATGAAAGCAGATTGTATTTAAGAGATTCTAATATAAATTAGGTTAATGGTGACACATTTGAAATAGTACACTGCAAAATCAGTCCGTAATAACAAGCTAACAGATGTTGGCATTTTTATTATTAATTATACATTTCATTATCATCTGATTATTGTCAAACATCATTTGACAGAAAAATCATATAAATGATTCATACACATTTGCTATGTGGTGAAAGGGTGGTAGTATCTATTTTATTAATGCAGTGGCTGAAGTAGTCTGGAATTCTAAAAATCTCAAATTTCATCAAGACTGAGGAGCCAGTTATAATGTGGAACAATAATCCTTACTTCATCTGTCATTGAGGATTTCATTCACATTCTGACTCATCCTCCCCATTCCTCCATCTTCTTTGGTGTGAGGTTAGCAGAGGAGGTCCAAGGACTCAGGGAATATGTCTGAATAGAATCTATGGGCCTTATCATATAACATTTCTAAAATGACTATATGGAGAACGTGTATGAACTTGCTGCTGTGGAATCTGGAGAATTGAGAAAGTGGGTCCTGTCCTGTGTTAAGAAAATAAAACTAATAAATGAGCAGCATAGACAGACATAAGACCACTAACATATGAAATAAAGTTTTTCTCTCCTTATGAACTTGGCCAGATCTGCATATGCAATATGTAATCTAAGATGCTATGTTGTTCCCAGCAGCGGAATCTTTCTGATTTAGATACTATATTGGCATTTGTTCAATAAATACATCAGAATGGGCATGGTAAGAAGACTTTGATCTTGTGGTGTATGTGTAGGAGGGAGGTGAAGGGGAGCAGGTCAGGGGAACTTACATTAGATAAGCATCTCATTAATGTGTGGGTTATAGAGAAGACAGTCAAGGGTGCCATGAAACATTTGACGTTCCCTCCATGAAGAATTTCTTTTCTTTTTTTTTGCTTTTGTGCCACACCCAGCTATTTTCAGGGATTATACCTGGCTACAGAGTCACAGATCACTATTGGTTGGCTTGGGGGATCATACTCAGTGATGGGATCATGCCTGCATTGACTATGTGCAAGGAAAGTGACCTACCACAAGCAAGTGACCTACCACAAGGTCTTCCATGAAAAATTTTGCATGGACTTGGTGATACTTAACTGAAAAAAAAACACTTCTATTAGGGCAATGTGGAGCTATTTCACGTGCATGACTGAAAGATCATAAGAGAAACTCTTCTGAAATAACTACTCCTAAAAACTTATCATAGTATCATATCTGTTTTATATTACATGGCATGAACTACCATTATGAAACCCTTGGGAAACTGATAAAATACTAGTGATAGTAGCTGATTGTGAAATGTTCTGTTTTTCTGAGCATTGAGGAAGGGCTCTTTGGCACTAATACACTAGGGAAAACATGTCCTTGATATCTGCAAAGTGACTAAGCATTGGGTCTTACCTGGCTCAAAGAATATAGTTAGGTGGATTGCTCAGCAAGCAGCTGTTATAATTCTCAACCCATAGTGGATGAGGCATCGTGAGTAACAAGGTAACAAGAGTCAAACTATCAAGTTAATCAAATCTCTCTCAGGATATACGTGTGTGTGAGTGTGAGTGTGTGTCCATAGGAAAGTGTAAATTTAGGTCTTCTGGAGGCTCTTCTATAAACTATAGGTAATTGCTATTCTGTTTTTGTTGAGAATGTGTTCAGACCAAAGCGGATCTTTCCATTTTTGCTGAGGAATATATAAAAACTACATCTAAAGAGGAGTTAATGAGACAGGGTCTAGCCTGCCTCTCCTGGACCACCTTCTCTGTTCTTAGGATCATGATGACCTCTACTTTAATACTCAACCACTATATTAAAAACACTAATTTAATCAGGTACCAAACTATTCATCGACAAAGTGTGTACCCATCTTTTAGTTGCCACACACACATTTGGGCCCGAGGGAATCTTCAACAAGTGTAAATTAGCTAAAAAACATTCATTTGAGATTCATATTTCAATCCCTCAGATAGAACTCTGGGGTCTTTGCTATAAGTACTGTTTGAGGGGTAAAGGATTAGTAGAAAACAACCTACTCATTTCTTCCAGTCACTCTGGAAAACTGCTGCCTGGGAGAATCCATGAAACTGCACTGGCATCAAGGAAATGACTCCAATGCCTCATTCATGAGATGCTCCTAAGGCATGGAATCACATTAAAAAGAGCCAGAAAAAGGCTGGAGTGATATTACAGCAGTTAGAACACTCGCCTTGCATGCATCTTGCCAGGAGGGATCTCTGAGTGCAGAGCCAGGAGTATGCTCTGAGAACCACTGGGTGTAGCCCCCAAACAGAGGGGGGCTAAGCACAGAAAATGACTGGTTTGGAATATTGTAAGTGTACGGGAGCTTTTACAGTATTTTTTTTTTAGTCAAAGAGAGTAGGTTCAATTTGATAAGAAATCAAGGGTAGATAATTTAAAAGGAGGGACGTCCTACACATTGGAAATTAGTGAATCTTGCAATTTCCAATGCACTTCTTTTATAATTCTGTCCACGCTTGGCTTTTATAAGAGCTTTGCCAAGAACCAAGAAGTATATTCTTGTTCCCTTCAGGTATTAGGCTAGTTTACCAATGACAACATTATTTTTCAAGAATACAATAAAACTTTCAAAAACTGTTTTTAACCTTAGAAAAGAGGAACTTTTGCCTGTGTGCTTTTAAATTTTATTTTTGAAAATAATGTGATGTTTATTAGAACATTTATAAAGTTGAGCATCCATTACCCACAATCCAGTTTTAGAACATTTCCATCACCTTAAAAAAATTTATTGTGCCTTGCTGCCCTCAATCCTGTGGTGTTTGTTTGGAGACCAAAAAAATATTCATGTATTAAATATTCAGAATCACCTCCAAAAGAGATGGACTGGAGCAATAGCACAGGAAGTAGGGCATTTGCCTTGCATGCAGCCGACCTGGGTTTGATTCCTCCCTCCCCCTCAGAGAGCCTGGCAAGCTACCGAGAGTATCTCGCCTGCACAGAGGAGCCTGGCAAGCTAACTGTGGCATATTTGATATGCCAAAAACAGTAACAACAAGTCTCACAATGGAGACGTTATTGGTGCCCGCTCGAGTAAATCGACGAGCAATGGGATGACAGAGATACAGTGATACCTCTGAAAACAATAGAGTACTTGAGACTCTTGGATAGAAATCATCCTTTCTAGATCAGTAAAGATCTTTTTCAGTATCTAAGTTTGGCAATTTTTTTCCAATCCAAGGCAGTTTTTGTTGATATTGACAAGTAGGAGAGAATTTCTGTCTCTTATCCTGTGTTTAGTTAAAACAAGCATAATATCTGCCATGCATACCTGCTGACGTGGCCTCCTGCCTGCTAACTTCAAGCCTCAGCTTTGATTGCACATTCTGAGGCACTCTTGTGGAGTGTTTTCCAACGCCAACTACCAATTCTCTAATTCCCTCGACACTAACTGTGTGTTCAACACTTTAATTCAGTTCCCCAACCAATACCCAAAGTTAGTCCAGAACTGAATGTTAAGGGAGTGCAGTACTAAAATCTTACAGGATTCAGTGGTGGGAAGACTAGCACCCACTTCAGATGCCAGTCACAACCCCTAGGTCTCCTGTACTTCTGACCAACCAGTTATAAATTAAGGATTCCCACAACTCCTTCATTAGGTTCAACAATAATGCTAAACTGGCTCACAGAAACCAGGAACATGCTTTACTTTACTTACTAGTGTATTTAAAGATAACCAATCAACAACCAGATGAAGAGATACAAAGGGTAAAACTGAACAAGTGCCCAGGCACAAGCTTGGTCCTGTCATGTTGGATTATACCAGCTCTCCCAACACATAGATGCATTTACCAACTGGAAGCTCTTTAACCTTCTTCCTTTTATTTTTTTTTTTTCAAATGGAGGCTTTACTATGTAGACATGATGGATTAAGTCACTAGTCACTGGTCACTGGTGATTAACTTAATTTCTAACTTCTCTCCTCTCTCTCTAGATGTGGGGAATGAAACTGAAATGGTCAAGCTTCTAATCAGGGCTTTATCTTTCTGAATACCAGCCTCTATCCTGAAGCTATACATGAGCTGCTAAGAAACATCTCTTTAGAACAAAAGAGACTAGCCCCTTGTCACTTAGAGAATTTCAAGTGACTTAGGAACTCTATGTCAGGAACTAGGAATAAAAACTAGATACTTATCTGATTTTACACCTGGAGACCACTGGAAAAAGTCTCAGTATCTGAAATGTGCCTCTAGATTCTGATTTCATTGATTTTCTTAAAAATCTGGGTATGGAAAATTTTGAAAGTATTAAGGAAAGCCTAAAATATAGCTGAAGCTATTATTCCCTATGAAATACTTGTTGTTCTTCTATATGTTTAGCAGGGATTATACTTGACTCTAAAACAAGTTAAAGAAAAATAAAATTTATTCTAGTATTCTAGTACTGTAATCTAGGATTAGGATCCCAAAACAAGGAAATATGATGAGAAGATATATCATCCTTCTCTGATGACAAAATAAAGAAGTTATTGTTTTAGGCATGAATGATTAGAGAAAACTCAGAGAGGTGGATAGGTGTGGCCTGGGCTTTGAAAGATGAGTCAAACAATCATAAGTAGAAATTGTGAAACAGTCATGTTAATCCCAGTATATGATTTATTCTCAAATTTTATCGCCAAATTTGATACCTTGCAATGTTATTCTTTTTTTTTTTTTTTGCTTTTTGGGTCACACCCAGCGATGCTCAGGGGTTACTCCTGACTTTGCACTCAGGAATTACTCCTGGCGGTGCTTGGGGGACTATATGGGATGCCGGGGATTGAACCCTGGTCGGCCGTGTGCAAGGCAAACGCCCTACCCACTGTGCTATCGCTCTGGCCCCTATTCTTTTTTTTTTTTTTAACGTTATTCTTGAAGTTAAAAAAATTGGCTATTTGGAAAATCTTCTCACACTTTTATAAGTTTAACAAAAACAAAAATTTATTAAAATATTTACTACTTCTAGAAAAAAAGTGTTTCAATAAATTTATGAAAAAGCCAGTGAGATGGCCAGGGAAATAATACAGTAGATAAATTTCATGCTTTGCATGCAGCCCTCTGGAGTTCAATTTCTGGTATCACATATGTTCCCTTGAGCACTGCCAGGAGTGATCTCCAAGTCCAGAGTCAGGAATAATCCCTGAGCACAGTTAGGTGTGCAACTCCTCTACCAAAACAAAACAAAACAAAAAATGAGAACCAAATTATTTCATGTTGTTATGCACCATTCTGGCATAAGAAGGGGTGAACTTGGTATACACTTGGTAATGAAATTTTATAATTTATCATGAGCTATGAATGTGAACTTGGTATACACTTGGTAACAAAATTTTATAATTAGTCATGAGCTACGAATCCAAGGAAAGGACACTTAATTTCATTAAATTGAAGTCAATATCAACACACAGATTGTTTATTTTATGAGGAGAGTATTGTATCACCATGTTTGTGCCTTCTAAGTCTGCTGTGAAATTTTGTTTCCTAAAGGAAACATAAAGGCTGACAACATAGGTCTTCATTAACCAGCTACAAAGAAAACATAGTTCACGTGGGACTTGTATTATAGGTTCAGAGTTCAAGCTCAAATGTCAGGACGCTGAGATGACCAGGTGTGGTAGCTCAAGTCAACTTCATGTTAATAGAATATTGATGTGCAGTTACTTCCTTATAGAATCCATGTTTCCTTGCATTCAAACATCATTTATCTTTGATCTTAATGACAAGAAGATGTCATCACCACTGATAGTAATGTTAAATGAAAATCACATATGAAAGCAAACTCTCCTAATAGAATTATTCAACTGAAGGGATTTCAGTTAAAATGTGTTTCACTTACTATACATGTATAGATATCTTCGAAGTCTCACCATACAGTGGGAATTATAATTTAAATTTGGAAATTACAATTAATGACTTTGATTCTAAGTAAGTTACACATAGCACATTAAATCAGAAGGGGATTTTCAGGTGCTGAAAAGAGAGCTCAAATGGTAGAGCATATGCTCGTGTGTGTGTGTGTGTGTGTGTGTGTGTGTGTGTGTGTGTGCGCGCGCGCGCGCACACATGAGAACCTGGAATCAACATTCAACACTGTATGGCCTCCCAAGCACTATTGCCTGTCACCCTTTTAAATACATTTTTGTTTGTTTGGGGGCCACTTCAGCAATGCTCTAAGGTTACTCCTGGCTCTCCTGGTATGCTCACAGGACCATATGGAATGCTGAGAACTGAACCTAAGTCGACCCTTTCAAGGGAAGTGCCCTACATGCCATACTATCTCTCTGGTACCAGAAATTTTTGAAGGAGAATTTAAAAGGGGGGGTGGTTCTTAGAATAATAAGTAGTCTCAATACTCCCAGATTCTTTCTTGTACAGTTTAAAAACTCTGGATGGCATATAACACAATATATTCACACCACTTTACTATTCCCAGCCATGGATGTACCAAGGACAGGAAATAGTAAAGTGGTGTGAATATATGCCTACCTTGCACATGACATAGGTTTGGTCTGTGGTACCAGAGAGTTTCCTGAGCATCACAGGTGAATGAGAATCAATGGGTCTCATTCCCCTGACCCTGAAAGAGCCTCCAATGTAACATCATGGGGAAGAACGAGTAAAGAGAGGCTTCTAAAATCTCAGGGCTAGGATGAATGGAGACGTTACTGAGACCGCTCGAGAAATTCGACGATCAACGGGATGATGATGATGATGATGATGATAATGATCCTAAGATAGTACACTAAGGTGGCTGGAGCGATAGCACAGTGGGTAGGTTGTTTGCCTTGCACGAGGCCAACCAGGGTGCAATTCCTTCATCACTCTCAGAGAGCCCGGCAAGCTAACAAGAGTATCCCACCCCCATGGCAGAGCCTGGAATCTAACAATGGAGACATTACTGGTGTCCACTTGAGCAAATTGATGAACAATGGGACAACAGTGCAGTGCTACCCTATAACAACAAAGTGGTATGAATCAACCCCCACCTCTTCCTCTCTGGTGGCAGTGGGACTGGTAAGATGGTAATCTTCCACCAATCTGAGACAATGAGGCAGTGCAAGCTCATGCCCCACTTTTGCCATGAAAACATTTGCAGTGCCAATAGGAAAGATTAATCCTCATCTCACTCAGCTACAATGATGCAATACGAATAAAAATGTGCTTCACTCTTGCAGGTGTTAGCGGGAGTCCTAAAGGAAGCTAACAGGGGACTATCTCTAAAAACTAAGATAAGATCCAGAGTCTCAGAATATGATATCCAAAATAATCTATTTTAAATATGATGGAAATCACTAATTATAACAACAACTAGGAAAATCACAAAATGAATAAAAAAGGAAAATAAAAGTTTGGAAAATATGTAGAAACAACACAAGTTCCCAAGAATAGATGATTTGGTATAGAAATAGTGATATATATTTGTATATATGTATTTATATGTGTGTAGATATACACGAGATGGAATACCTCTTTACTATTAAAAACAAAGTGAAATCATGTGCTTTGCTACCACATGCATGGAACTAGAGGGTATTGGGCTTAGTGGAGTCTGTCAGAAGGAGAGGGATAGATCTGGAATGATCTCTTTTAGGTGCGAGATATAAAGAGACATAATAAGGGGAACAACAAATGGCTAAAGTCAAAAGACCTGGAAAGTTCACAGAATTGAGTTTACAAGGTAGAAAAAAGGGATGGAGTAGGAGGGATTCCTGGTGGAGGAGAGAAGACAGCCTGGTGGTGGTTTCAGTATTAAGATGATGTAAACACAAAACTACTATTGGCAATATTGCAAATATCAGTGCATCAATAAAAATGGAGAAAAAAGATTGAAATAAAAACCCACACTCAAACCCAAGATGGAGCAGATGTTTGAATCATTTGGCAGGATTTTATGTACTTGATTTTTTACTGACTTATTGGTTTTACAATATAATGGATTTTCCAAGGTTTCATTCCATACATATTTATGTGTGTAACTGGCACTACTCCTAAAACTAAAGTTTCAGAGTCATCCACCACCAAAAAGAGCTCTACTCACTCATTCTGCCCTCCCACTTTTATTCTTTTAAACACTATAGTTGTCACTGAGTCTAGGAATTAGTTTTATTGTTCCTTGACAAGGATTTTTAAAGCAGTTATCATAAAAATAACTTTAAGGAGTAATTATGAATTATCTTTTAAAAAAAGGTCAACTAAGCAAGAAGATAACAAAGAAAATGAAAGAACTGGAAAGTGTCATAACCAAAATAATAATTCTCTATGTAAACCAATATGACAATGGAGAGCATCGATGAAACCAAGGACAAATCAATAGAATGTATTTACTCTGAAAAACTGAGAGAAAATAGACCTAACCCATTAACTGAGTCTTAGGGGACATGTGGGACAGAAACAAATAAGTTAGAATTTGTATTTTCAAAGTTCAGAAGGGAAAAAGAATGTGTTTCTTTAAAAAATCCAATCATGAAATAGTTGACAATCCTGCAAATATGATAAATAAACCTATAGATTTAAAAATTGGATTGACAGTTGGAAGCCTGCATTATGAGCCGGGGTAGATGGCAGCTGGGATAGAGAAGGGATCACTAAGTCATTGATGGTTGGAGGGATTGCTCAGGATGGGAGATGTGTGCTAAAAGTAGATAAAGGACCAAACATGATGGCCTCTCATTATCTGTATTGCAAACTACAATGCACATAAGCAGAGAGAGAGTGACAGGGAAGTTGTCAGCCATAGAGGCAGGGGAAGGGATGAGGGGGGTTGGGGGGTCGTTAGGGATACTGGGGACACTGGTGGTGGAAAATGTACACTGGTGGAGAGATGGATGTTCGATCACTGTATGACTGAAACTCGAACATGAAAGTTTTGTAAGTGGAGATCACGGTGATTCAATTAAAAAAACTTTAAAAAATAAAAATAAAAATCAAAGTGAATCCGAATAGAATAAACTTTATAAAATACATGACAAGACACATTATAATTCAGCTTCTGAAATTTGAGATAAAAAATGTAGACCTGGTCATAGAGAAATTATATATAAATTACAGACAACACCAATTTGAATGAGAGGAAGTTTCTTAACTGAAACTATGGAAGCCAGAGGGCACATCATTTCCAAGTGTGGAAAAAAATACCTGTCAACTATGAATTTCTCTTTCCAGTTAAACTTTCCTTTAACAATAAAGGGTACATAAAGACATTCTGAGGGGGACAAAAAATCCTAAAAGAATCTGTTGCTAGGAAACCTAGCTTTAAATAATATGGAGAAGGAATAATGGTTAAAGAAAGTAAGAACAAAAGGAGTTTTGGAAAGTCAGAAAGAAAGACATGTGAGAGAGGTTACAAATTGAGTCAAAAGGGGCAAGAAATGTAGCTCAGGGGTAGAGCACGTTTCTACATGAGTATGGCCCAAGTTCAACCCTTGATTCTGTTTGGTGTGATCTCTGGCACCATAAATATTTTTAATACAGGTAAATATAAAATATCTCATGAACGGGGACTGGAGAGATAGCACAGTGGGTAGGGCATTTGCCTTGCATGTGCCCAAACTGGGTTCAGTCCTCGGCATCCCATATGGTCCCCCGAGCACCGCCAGGAGTAACTACTAATTGCAGAGCCAGGAGTAACCACCGAGCATCACCAGGTGTGACCCAAAAAGCAAATATATATATATATATGTATATATACATATATATCATGAGCTTTTCAAATCATATTGGTGTCTGAAGCAAAAATAGCACTTTTATATGTTATTATACAAATATATAGTAGAAGATCACTGTATGTATCACTGTCATCCCGTTGTTCATAGAAGATAAACAAAAAAATCACATTTTAAAAGTGGCTAGGGCAAAGTAACCAAATGGAAGTAAGTTTCTACATGTCATGGAAGTGGTAAAAAAATACTATAAACTGTGATAGGTTGTGTTTTATAATGTGCATGTTATATATTATATATTGTAATATCGCTCCAGTCCAATATTACAATATATAATATATCAGACTGGAGCGATAGCACAGCGGGTAGAAAACTTGCCTTGCGTGTGGCCGATCCAGGTTTGATTTCTCCATCCCTCTTGGAGAACCCGGCAAGCTACCAAGAGTATCCCACCTGCACTGCAGGGCCTGGCAAGCCACCTGTGGTGTGGCATATTCAATATGCCAAAAACAGTAACAGCAAGTCTTACAATGGAGACGTTACTGGTGCCCACTCGAGCAAATTGATAAACAATGGGATGACAGTGCTACAGTACTACAGTGCATATTGTAACAAAGTGACCATTAAGAAAAAAGATAGCGATAAATTCACAAGCATTGTAAATAAATTAAAATGGAATTCTAAAGACATTCAAATAACCCACAGCGAAATACAAAAATATAAACATAGGAAGCAGAAAATGAAAATAAAATGACAGTTATAAGTCTTGACTTGCCAGTAACCTACTTATATATAACTGATCTAAATATACATTTCAAAAGATTGGCAGAATAAGTAAAGGTAAAAGTAAGACTTAAATAGTCTCCCTTTAAAAAAATAATTTCAAAGTCAATCATATAGTAATGTTGAAAGTAAAAACATGGAAAAGATATACAATGAAAATATTAAGAACTATATTAATATCAAGTAAAATATAATTGTCCTTCTTAAGGATAATTGGAGATGTTACTGGTGCCCGCTTGAGCAAATCGACGATCAACAGGATGACAAGTGATACAACTGATGCAAGTGAAAATATAATTGTCAGTAAGGAAGAATTACAAAAGACAAAGAGGGATAAATGCACCGGGGATGCACAATGATCCTAAATTTGTACATATTAAATGAGTCAAAAATAGATAACTAAAACCTGATAAGATGAAAAGAAAATAAACAGACACATAATTATAGCCAGAGACTCCAGCACACTTAGCAACTGATAAGATTACTGCACAGAAATTTAGCATGGCATCACAAGATCTGAACAATAAGCAATTGATAAAAGTCAACTGCGTGTGTTTATAGAATGTTTGATCTATAAAAGTATCAATTTTATTAGAAAGTGCTCACAGAATATTTATCTAGAACACTTTTATAAGTCATATCCTGTTTCATAAAATTAAACTCAGATTAAAGTAATTAAAATAATATAAAATATATACTCAACCTACATGGAATCAAGGTAGAATTCAATAACATAAAGAAAACAGAGGGGCTGGAGTGATAGCAGAGTGGGTAGGGCGTTTGCCTTGCACGTGGTCGACCTGGATTCAATTCCCAGCATCCCATATGGTCCCTCAGTACCACCAGGAGTAATTCCTGAGTGCAGAGCCAGGAGTATCCCCTGTGCATCGCTGGGTGTGACCCGAAAAGCAAAAAAAAAAAAAAGGAAAGAAAAGAGCAAAATCTGATAGAACTTTAAAGTAAAACAACACACGTCTAAGTAGATCATGGTGAAAAAGGAATTTTTAATAGAAAATTAAAATATGTAGAATTGGATAAAAATAGAATTGCAATGTAACAAAATATGTAGTATGCAACTAAAGTCAGTGGTGCTACATGGACCAAACATGGTTCTTGTATTATAATGCTTAAGCCCGACAGCTCTACCATCTATGATACTTCTGTTTCATGTGTAAGTATTGCAAGTGATTTCTGACTGTACAACTGACCACAGTGTATGACCACCATCACTAAAAGGGTGTGACCTCCCAGTGAGCACACATGCAAACACTATAACAGCACAATGAGACTAATGAGAACATTTGGCAAGTACCATACCAACTGTGAAAATACCAAATTTTGAGTACTGCAAGCACTATAAATGTGGGAACACCACAAGTTTGTATTTCTCAGTCAGGGAAATAAACAACAATAAGGGGGGTTGGGGAACACATTTGTTTTCTTATAAAATGTAGATCACAAATACAAAATCCATTTTTCTTACCGTTTCTATCTTCTTGCACTCATTTTCTATTTCAAAAGTCAGCAACTTAGTACCTTGATCAGAAACCATGTTGTTGATTTCTCCTTTTATTAATAATTTTTGATGCATTTATGGTCTACTTATACAAGTGAATGTACCCACAGCCCTTTCAAGATTGTTAATTATATCTTCAATGCATAAGTTGACATTTACACATTTAAGGGATGTGAACCTGAATAACCCTGGAAGCCATTATTCATCCAACTACAGATTACAAAAAATTTTCTGATAACAAATATGACAACTTATAATAAATATAAGAAAAACATGTTGCCAAAACTTAACCAAATTTAAGTAGACTCCCTGTACTGTTTTATAGAAATCAAAGAAGTTTAATTCTTAATAATTAAAAAAAATTTCTGGATAAAAGAAATTTTCAGGGTAAGAGGGCATCAACTAAAGAAGTATACTAAATTGCAGAAGGTCCTAAATAGATAAAGTAATAATGAGAAAGAAAAACAAAACTGACAGCATTACATGTCCCACACTCCTAATTTCAAACTAGATTACATAGCCATAGTAATCAAACAGTGTGGTATTGGTCACAAAACCAAAAACACAGACCAATGAATAGAGAGCCAAAAACAAAGCTACATATATGGTGTGTTAACATATGACAATGGAAACAAGAAAAAACAAAGCAGAGAAGATCTCTTAACAAATATTGTGCAAACTAGACAATCGCCTGTAAAAGTACAAAAATACATCAATGGAAGATGCATACCCTTTTCAAAAAATGCTACTAGGGCAATATTATATCTATGGGGGAGAGAGGACAACCTTAATCGAAAGATTGCAATTTATTTCCTTATATTAGCTGGAAATCAAGCAGATATAAATGCAAAATATAAACCTTTTAGAAAAAAAGGGGGAAATTCCTCAGGTTGTATGGCTATGCAAAGGACTCAAAACCTTGACACACACAAAAATACAATCTATAAAAAATATAAAAACATTAGCTTTCTTAAAAAATAAAACAGTTCCAAAAAGATAATTTTAGGAGTTTAAAAACACAACTTAGAGACTGGGAGAAATATTTGAAAAATCACCTGTTTGACCAAAAACAAAATACAAAAACAAAACCTAGGATCTAGAATATGTTAAAAACTGTCAAAGCTAAACAGCAAAATTCAAATAATTGAATTAGAAAATGAAAATATTTCCTGACTAGAAATATTGCTTGAAAATAAGTGCATGAAAATAAGTTCAACATCACTACTCATTAGAGAAATTCAAATTCAGACAACAATGAGCTATCACTGAACAGAATGGCTAGAACAAAACAGTCACAACACCAAAAATCTGATGAGAACTTGGTGAAAATGAATCACATAGCCTGGTGTGGGCATATAAAATGATAAAACTACCATGGAAAATAACTTGACAGTTTATTTTAAAAGAATGAAACATTTCAATTGTCATATAACTTGGCAGTTGTAATTTTGGGTATTTTATCTTGAAGAAATAAAAACTTTGATTCACACAAAATCTGCATGGAAATGTTCATAATAGATCATCTCCACCCCCCCCCCCAATGAAATCACTGTCACTGTCACTGTCATCCTGTTGCGCATTGATTTGCTCAAGCGGGCACCAGTAATGTCTCTCATTGTGAGACTTGTTGTTACTGTTTTGGCATATTGATAAGCCCCAATGAAATAATTACTGATATATGCAATGAAGTAAATGAATTTTTAGGCAATTCAAGGATGAAAAAAGCAAATCCCCATATATTAAATACCATGTAATTCCACTTATATGGCAATCTTGAAATATTATAGATACAGAAAAAAAAGGCAACTGTTTCTGGGGAGTGATTGGCAGAGATGGTGAAGGTTTGGCTGTGACTGTCCAAGGGCAGGAAGAAGGATCCCAATTGCGATGGAGATGAACTCTGTCCTAATTTCCTGGCTATGTTTTGTAAGGTATTTGTAAGATTGGAAGAAACTAGGTCAAGTGCATAGAAGACCTCTGTATTTTTACAACTACATGGAAGTCTACAATTGTTTTTAAATGGAACATTTAATTATAGAGAATCCAATGGAATAGAATGGAAGGCCAGTTTTCCTCAAGCACCTTCCACTACATGTCTTTTACTTCATGTAGCATTAAATCCTCACACACTTTCTGAAAGGCATGTAATATTGTTCTATTTTATAGACAGGAAAGAGTCATGGCTCAGATACAAGAATTAACTGATTTACAATCATAGTTGATAGAGGTAAAGCTAGATTTTTCATCTTAGTCAAACTAAAAAAATTCAGAACACAGATCATTGTGATTGCTTAATTATTTCATTTACTTACACATCACCATGATTTTGCAATAGTTAACTACTCTCAGGGGTGTTAAGATATACACTAGTTTTATTGGATAGTGGTGGAAGATTATTGACTGTTGTGGTGAAGAAATAGCATTGTGAATACATAACAACAACATGGGAACATTTGTAAAACATATCTGAATACAAATAGGGGAATAAGTTTTCAATTACTACAAGTTTTATTCTAAAGCTGAAAAAAGTACTTATTGTTTTTTGTTTATATACATACAATTGCTGATTTGTAACAATGTGCCCATGAATCATTTATAATTGAGCTATACTACAACATTGTTTTAATAGAATTTCTTTTTAAATCTTCATGGATCTCAGAGCAGTTTTTGCTCTAAATGGATTGAGTACAATGTCATAGACAAAGATTATTTTCTTTATTTAAAATTTTATTTTGAGTGCTCAGGATCATCATTTGTTTTTCCTCTACACTCTCTACCCCCGCGCCCACCCCTAGTGCCACCTACATCACCAGAATGGTTGGAGGAGTTTGGTAGTAATTGTTAAAGGTCAGCTGCAGTAACTGAGAAAGCTGTTCACTAATCACATTCATTGTGCTAAATAAGGAGAGCTAGACTGGGGTGATAAGTTGAGATCTTCATCCTTCATCAGCATGTTTTTTGAAAGACTCAACTTTTTTTCTTATTTCATATGATGTTCCTACTATTAACATTCTTTAGTGTTTCCTGTTGCATCAAATAATTCTAAACACCAGGAAATTAAATTCTGAAAGTCCTGTGCATTTTGGAGGATCTCCATCAGTCAGAGAACTGAGTTCTTTGGATAGGATAATTTGAGGCAGACTCCCATTTACTGCTTTAACATTCCACCCTCCTGAACAAGGGTACTCATTTTGCATTTGCAAAATGTAAAGCATATAACATGGGTAAATGCCATGATAATACAACAGCAGCCACAATGACAGAAAACCTATTGATTCTTAATCGTCTTATAAATTTTTTGGAAAGGGGCCTCACACAAATGAACTCAGGGATTATTTCTGACTATACTCAGAGAAACCATTGGCAGTACCAGAAATCAAATGGGTTAGCTACATACATTCAAGGAAAGCATTTTAACTCTCAGCCCCTATATTTCATCTTTTAAAATTTCATAGTCAAATAAAAACACTGAAAACGTTTTTAGGATGGTCATATAGGGTTTTATTAAATGGTTCTGGGTCTCTGGAATTTCTCTGTCTTTGGGAAGCTGACAGTGGTAGTTTTTCATGATGTCAACACCCAGAGTTTTCTGGGAACTTTTACTAAAAGTATTTCTGAATTGAGGCAAAAGCACTTAGAAGTTCGAGCTGCCGCAGGTGGGTGGGGGTGCGGGCAGGGGCGCAAGCGTGGGTAAGGTACAGGGTGCGAGTGAGGGTGTGACGTGGGTGGGCTGCGGGCTGTGGGGGGCTGGTGCAGGGAGTGCGGGCTGGCCTGACTCTCGGCACTGCAGGAGACCAACACTTTCCTGATGGAGAACACGGCTGCCCCTTAGCGCCTCAGCCGCGGGGGCGGGGGGCCCGCAAGAGCCCCCGGACTCAAGACTTGCCTGACGGTGCCAGCAGCCACCGGAATCTGGACTGCCCGGCACCGTGTTCTGGAACCTTCTGGCCTCGCCCCTGTGACCTGGGCCTGAACCCCACTGGGAGAGCAGCGGCGCCCTAGGGTGGGCCTGGGGAGGGGCTGCCGGAACTTGGTCTGGGGTGGTGCCCCCGCACCCGCACCCAACCAGGCACAGGAGCAGCAGCTACCGAGGAATAAAGGCTGAAGAGAAGGGCTGAAAAAAAAAAAAAGCACTTAGAAGTACTAAAAGTACTTATGAGTTGAGTGAGTTGTTTCAGACTCAGAAAACTCTCTCTTCTTAGATGGGGCACAAAGTGCATGAGCAAAGTTCTTCCCGTCTGTTCCTCTGTGATGGGCATTGTTGGGGAAGTAACAGCAGCATTCTGATTTCATGGAGAATCAGCCCATTCTGCCATTTTTTATTAGCTCTTAGGTGAGCAATCTATATGCATTCCCAGGAGTCAAAACTTAAGACTACCCGATTGGATAACTTTTTTGACCTAGGAACTTTACCTGCCTAAAGATCTGAGTACCTAGACACAAGCTCTATACTACAAGGAGTTAATGCTTTTCTCTATTCCCACCTCATTCCTTCTTTCCCACTCTGTCCAGGGCTTTTCAAAATCTCTTGCTTTTTTGAACCCTAAAAGTTCTTCAGTGAATGCATATCTCAATTCGGAGCTTCCAAAGGCAGGTGCGGTCCTTCCTTCCTTCCTTCCTTCCTTCCTTCCTTCCTTCCTTCCTTCCTTCCTTCCTTCCTTCCTTCCTTCCTTCCTTCCTTCCTTCCTTCCTTCCTTCCTTCCCTTCCTTCCTCTTCCTTCCTTCTGTCCTTCCTTCCTTCCTTCCTCTCCCTCCCTCCCTCCCTTCTTCTTCTTCCTTCCTTCCTTCCTTCCTTCCTTCCTTCCTTCCTTCCTTCCTTCCTTCCTTCCTTCCTTCCTTCCTTCCTTCCTTCCTTCCTTCCTTCCTTCCTTCCTTCCTTCCTTCCTTCCTTCCTTCCTTCTTCTTCCTTTCTTTCCTTTCCTTCCTTCCTTCCTTCCTTCTTTCTTTCTTTCTTTTCTTCTTTCTTTCTTTCTTTCTTTCTTTCTTTCTTTCTTTCTTTCTTTCTTTCTTTCTTTCTTTCTTTCTTCCTCAAATCACTGTGAGCAACATTTACAAAAGCTTTAATATTTGAGTTTCAGTCATACGGTGATCAAACACCCATCCGTCCACCAGTGCACATTTTCCACCACCAATGTCCCCCAATATCCTCCCCTACCCCTATTCCACCCCTCCCCCTGCCTCTGGAAACAATTTCCTCCATACTCTCTCTCTACTTTGGGGTGTAAGTGGTTTGCAATTCAGATGCTGAGAGGCTATCACATTTGATCCTTGATCTACTTTCAGAGGTGCGGTTATTTCAAGACTATGAAAACTATGTAGGGTACAAAAGAAAATGCATGGAGTTATATTTGACTGTAGCTCATTGTATCTTTTCCAAATACTTTTGCAATTGTACAAAGTTGATAATTGTACATGTCAGTTATAAATAAGCATTTCTATTTTTGTTTGTGTTCTCATAGTTATTTCCTTACATCCAAGATATAAACCAGCAAATTGCAGAGCCTTCTTGTTGAAACCAAGATCTGCAGAGTATCCATCTATCTTCTTAAGAAGGGAGATTTTACAGCCTTCAATATTGACTCGTCTAAATATTTTATCGCTGTCTGTGTTTATGCATTCATTCACTTCAATCACTTTTAAAGTTATTATAGCATATAACAATCATGCCATAAGCTAGGTAAATGGTTCTGACTTGGAATTATTCGTTCCTCTTATGAGCAAGACATTTCTCCCAAAGATTCTGTGGAAGAAGAATGATTTGTCAACCACAATCATCAGTCCATTTGGTCTTCCTTGAACATGAAAGAACAATACAAATTTGCCATAAAAATCTGAGAAATGGTAACAATAATACTTAACCTGCAAGGCTTCTGTAAAAAAAATAAGATTAACATAGTATGTAGTAAATTGTAACAGCTTAAAATGTATGCAGACTCCTTGATTCTCAGAGTTTTGATTCCCCTTCTCCGGCCTGTGCTGAATTCCCTCATTTTCTTCAATTTTTTCCTAAAAATATATTCATTAGTTTATGACTGGGTGACTGGAAGTGCATACTCCATTCTCCTAATACCAGATTAAGTCAAACATTCTTTCCAAGTTAAATATATCAAACGTCATTTAGAAAATCTGGTAAATATGAATTTAGTCTATATATTCCTCCTGTAACGGTATCTCATTGCTGAGTCACATTTATCTCATGGTTAGTTATGCATCCTAAGTGTTTTTCCACTATATTTATGCTTAGCTAGACTATATTTGTGTAACAAGATTTGTGTTCTTTGGAGGATGACCTGGCATTTGCCATATTACATTTCAGCTTTGTTGATGAAATCATTTTCTAATCTTTTGAGAACACTTTCTATTTTTTCCCATATCTAGAATTCTGGTAAGCCCATCTAATTTAATATTACATACCAATTTGATGAGTGTGTGTGTAAGTTTTCCATAGAGATGATAAAAATGACACATTCTCTCCCAGAAAGTATTTGATAGAGCTTCCTAGGTCAGTGCCATTAATAACTGTGTTTATCTTCTTTCCTTAGGCTGCAAGAAATTCACAGGGGAGTGGAATAAATGACATAACATGAGGAAATACTTGGAGTTATGGGAACAAAGCATGGTACCAACACAACCTTAGAGGAGTAAAGAAGTCTAAGACCACATGAGACTTATGCTGAGGCAGGTCAATAGGCAAGAAGAGTATGACAGACAACAGGTACAAGGTCTAAAGGTGAGAGAAAGGAATCCTCTTGCTTCTGGGGACTGAAAGCAGCACAGAGACTAGGGGCATGGGTGCTGAGAAGTAGGTAGGGAAACTGGTAGGTCTACTTTATGAGGAGGGTGGCCAGACAAGGTCAGGAGTCTGAACTAAGGATCACTAGGGAGACACTAAAGGGTTTTCCTTTGTTCATTCAGGGGCCTTACCTGGCAATGCTCAGGGCTTACTCCTGGCTCTGCACTCAGGAATAACTCCTTGCAAGCTCATGGAACCATATAGGGTGCTGGAGATTGGATTTGTATGTCAGCCACATACAAGTTAAGCTCCCTACTTGCTGTACTATCTCTCTGGCCTTAACACTAAAGGGCTTTTAAAGTATGATGCTGCCAACCTCAAAGCATAACATAGAATATTTTAAAATGATTCCCCCTCTAATGTGAAGAATGGATTAGAGTGGTCAGATTTGTCATAGAGGGAGAGTACAGGTCTCTATATCCAAACATGTGATTGTCCCTATGGCTCCAAGTCCTCCAGGATAGAAAAGGGCTCTGTGTCTTGGCTCCCTTCTGTCTCTTGGCATCAGCCCTAACAAATAGTTTACTGGGAATATGACAGAAGTTACCTTCTCTTCCCTTCTTTTATCATGCTACCTCTCTGCTATGAGAGAAAATGAAATGATCTACACTGCAAGTGCTTCACAAAGCATTGATGCTTGTGTTTGTTTGTTCATTTTCTAAACAGTTGCTAAATACTTGCTTGTCAGTGCTTCCTAATGTATTCCCAAGAATGACTGTTATATAGTTGTGGTATCAATTAGGACATATTCACTACCAGAAATAGGTTGGTCCAGTTTTTTTCTTCTTGGTTTTGTAGTTGTACATAGCAGTGCAGAGGGCTTACACCTGACTCTGTACTCAGGGGTCACTGTTGGTGGACTCAAGGGACCATCTGGGGTGTTTGGGATCTAACATTGGTCATACAAGACAAGCACCCTACCTAATATGTCCTATCATTACAACCCCTAAAAATGGTAATATTATGATAGGAGACAGTAGAAATTAAGGTGCCATAACTAGTCCATGCCCATGCCCTTTGAACTTTAATTCCCTATACAACAATGTCACCCAAGCATCATTGTGAGCAGCTTTTATGCCTCCAAACTGCCAGGGCTCTTGGGTTTTCCTGGTACTGCAGGGTCTAAGATGCATCATGTTCTTGGGCCTTAATATTGAACTACTGGCCTGGTTGGCTGAGAAACACTAGTGGGATCTTCCCCCCAAAGATGGTAATTTTACTCATAAAAGGGGTGACAATATAGTGTTATGAATGTAAAGAAAATGCATAATCAAGTACAGATATAAATATTAATTAAATACTAAGTGTTGTGTTGATATTATAATTATTTTAGCTCAAACAACAGAATATTCAACCAACACACAAGTTGAGACTTGGGTGACACTACAGATGAACTTGGAGATGTTGCCATCCAGGTCAGGAAGGGCCTCATTTCCTATGGCATAGAGCTGGGTGAAAACCCTGGAAGTAAAACTGCTAGTACTATTCAAGCAGGCAAAGACGTGATGACATAACCGTCAGAATGCAGGAAAGAGAAGGACAGCTTTGGAGCAAAGGGATGACACACAGGAGTGTTCAGTGGATTTTAAATTCTATTCTCATCCTTTTACATCCTTTCTACCATTTTCAGGAAACTTCTTTCGGTGACTATGACCTTTAACTTCCAAAAGCTATACGTTCAACACCCCTCAGGCATGGTCTGAGGGCTCCCCTTGGCCCTGGGCTGCACTCACAGATGCTAGAGTGCTTGACAGTTGACAACCACCAGATGGCTTGAAAGTCTGACACCCCAGTTCTCGGTGCATCAAACCTTAAGGAATCACTTATGTTCCAGAGATCTCCCCAGGGGATCAGGTCAGGACTGGGACTAGGCCAGAACTCACACACTTGCTTAACTTCTGCCCTGGCGCTTTCCCCTCCCTGGCCAGGTTCTCTTGGAACCCTTCTTCAGTCAGTCAATGACATGCACATGCTTCTTCCAGAGTCTGTTCTGCAGAGTCTCCTAAAACAGGTGCTGGGAACCACAAGTGCCGATGACAAACTCAGCTTCTTTAGCCTGAAGTGGATTTTTTAGTAGCTTCTGTGCTGGCTCTCTGGGATCGTCTGACTTTCCCAGCTCCTGTACCCTGCTCTTTCTCACTCAGGATAGGAGCACCTGGGAGGGAACCTCATGAAATGCTAGCAGAACTCCAGCCTTGTTTGGTGACAAGTATGTTGAAAATCATTCCTGGTGACTGAGGGGAACTGACTTGGTAACCTCTCCTATTTTCAGTAGTTGGGTTGCTTCTACATAGATTCAAGAGGTTCACTGGCTTAAAGCTAGCAAAGCATGGGCCAGAAACTCATTTAGAACCTCACTCACTAGTCATCTTCTCTAATGCCTCCTGGATTAGTTTTTAGTCCTGTTGAATCAGCTCTCTCGGTGGTTCGACCACAAACTTCAATCTCCTTACCAGAACCACCCAGGTATTCCCCAGTTTATCAAATGGACAAAAACTCACAGCTTGCTTAATTTCTGGGAAATGAGGGAAGTGTTAAAGTGTCATGCCTGAAGACCAATTATTTATGTTTTTATAATCTTCATTCTATAAAATGCTTTTGTATGTGTTACCCGTCTAGCTCTTTTTAACAACATCTTGAAGAAAGTGGAATAGATTGAATTGTACCCATTTGACAAATGAGAAAGCCAAGGTAGACTGGTCAAATGAGGTACATGTAGTCAAAGAAAGGAAAGAAAGGGAGAGTTGAGAATCAAATAAAACCAGAGACTGTGTATTCTGTGAAGAGGACTGGAACTGAGACAGGAATCACTTCCCTATTTCCCAAGAAGAACTGAGACTGTGGAATCAGGCTCTGGGGCTCCCAGAAATTACCCCAGTACTGAACAACTCTGTCTGACACAGCTGCTCTCTTTGTACAGGTTTAGACTTTCCTGCAAAGGAAGATCTAAAATGAGTCATAACTGTTGACTCACTTGGCTTATATATTTAGTTAATTCAGCTAAAATGTCAATTCTGTCCTGTGGAAGAGTTTGGACACATACAGCTTATAACTCCCACATTTCTATTTCTGATCATGACTGTGGTGTCTGACATTTGGTGATCTTTCTGTTCTGTTTGACAAAAAGAGACAAGCATATCTGATGTAAGTGAGCATCACAGTTTTTAGCTGGTGGGTTCTCAACTGTTTCAGCGGGGAAACAGTTTCACAGAACGAGATTTGAGCAAATATCACAACTCAGATGGGAACAGGCTAGATTGGTTCTAGGATATTTGCTCTATCATTGTGATGGAATAAAGACCTATAATCCTATCGATAGGCATGTACAGGCTCCTGTGGGAAGTACACAGGTGGTTTCATACAACTCAGTGTGTGGCCCGAGATTCTTCTTTGCATCTCATTCCATTAGGACTCTCCAATCACACTCATTTAGTATTCTACACTCTCAAGAGCTGAAACACAGGTTGGCATGCATCATGACACTGAGGCTGGGTTTCTCTTTCCAGACAGGGAGTCACAAGTCATCCAACGTGGGAGTAAGTTAAGAGTTTGGTCTGTCTCAGCTTGCTCTTGCCACGCCAGCAAAATAGGCGGACAGAGTGAATCCCTATGAACTCCTATAATCCCAAGGTAAAAATCATGCCTGAAATAAAATAAAATTTTTAACAAATAGGAGATAATTGGTAGGAAAAAAGCAAGCATAACCACTCAGTTGCAACAACCATCCCCCAAATTTATTGCCTTTAGTACCCACTAAATCATGGCACGCTGACAGCATGATGAAGTAGGAAAGATGAATACACTGAGTGTCAGCACAGCTGGCTGATTTGCTTTTTAAAAATAACCGACTGGATCAATAAGTAACCAGAGGCTGCATGTTCATCTTAATTTTAAACTTTAAACATCAGTTATTCTTTCCCCTGTGTCCTGAAATTACAAGTTGTCTCCCTTGCCGATGTAGTGAGAACAAAGTGAATTCCATGCTTGCATGCTGCTCTGATGTTATCCCTTCCCCACTGAAGCACCCCTATTCCTTCAGAAATGCTCCCATCTCAGCATATGGGGTGGAGACTAGGACCATGCAAAAGAAAATATGCCATATGCCATGCCCAGGTTGGTTCACATTGTGCCAAACCCGACAAGAGTGTTCTTTGGATTAGAAAGTTAGAACTGTTTTTCACAAGTGGCAACATCTGGGCAGAGGAAAAGAGCATCTCCATGCTCTGCCTGCTACAGCCTTGTTGCCAAAGCTGAGTTCAGATCCAGGGGTGGGAGGGTAACTTCATAGTTTCATTGTCACTGTCACCAAACTTTTTCTAAGACAAGCTGTTCCCCCTACTCAAATGCTACCCTGGTCATCAGATGAGGAGACAAAATAAATGAAAAGAATAAAACATCTCATGTTTCAGTCAAGGGTGTGTCCTTGACCTTGAAATTTCTCAGTCCAGTAAAAGATATAAGGTTGGTTAGATCTTCTTCTTCTCCTTCTCCTTCTCCTTCTCCTTCTCCTTCTCCTTCTCCTTCTCCTTCTCCTTCTCCTTCTCCTTCTTCTTCTCCTTCTCCTTCAGTGAGGGTGTACTACACAATCCTTCACATATTATTTTAGTTTAGTTTTTTAAATTAATTTATTTTTAAAAATTGTATTGAATCACTTTGAGATAGTTTCAAGCTTTCATGTTTGAGTTACAATTACACAATGATCAAACACCCATCTCTCCACCAGTGAACATTCCCCACCACCAAGATCTCCGTTATACCAACCCTTTCCCACCCTCCCCCTGCCTCCATGGAAGACAATATTCCCCATACTCTCTCTTTACGTTTGGGCAATATGGCTTGCAACACAGACACTGAGAGGTCATCATGTTTGATCCATTATCTACTTTCAGCATGCATCTCCCATCCCAATTGATTCCTCCAGCCATCATTTTCTTAGTGATCTCTTCTCTATTTTACTTGCCTTCTCCCCTCCGCTCATGAAGCAGTCTTCCAGCTATGGGGCAATCCCCCTGGCCCTTGTATCTACTGTCTTTGGGTGTCAGCTTCATGTTAAGTTATTCTATACTCCACAAATGAGTGCAGTTCTTCTATGTCTGTCCCTCTCTTTCTGACTCATTTCACTTAGCATGATACTCTCCATGTCTATCCATTTATAAGCAAATTTCATGACTTCATCTCTCCTAACAGCTGCATAGGATTCCATTGTGTAAATGTACCAAAGTTTCTTTAACCAGTTATCTGTTCTAGGGCACTTGGGTTGTTTCCAGATTTTGGCTATTGTGAACAGTGCTGCAATAAACTTATAGGTACAGATGTCATTTCTACTGTGCTTCTTTGCATCCTCGGGTTATATTCCCAAAAGTGGTTTTGTGGGCTCATATGGAAGCTCAATTTCTAGTTTTTGAAGGACTGTCCATATTGTTTTCCAGAAAGGTTGGACCAGTTGGCATTCCCACCAACAGTGAAAGAACGTCTCTTCAAAAAAATGAACTCTGACCTCTGTCTAATGCCAGGCACAAAAGTCAGATCAAAGTGGATTAAAGACCTCAATATCAGACATAAATCTATAAGGTACATAGAGGAAAATGTAGGCAGAACTCTCCATTACATTGAAGCTAAAAGCATCTTTAAGGATAAACAGCACTGACCATGCAAGTGGAAGCAAACATAAACAAATGGCACTACATCAAACTAAGAGGCATCTGCACTTCAAAAGAAACTGTGACCAAAATTCAGAAAGAGCCCACAGAATGGGAAAGAATATTTACCCAATACCCATCTGGTAAGGGATTAAAATCCAGGATATACAAGACACTAATAGAATTGTATAAGAAAAAAACCTCCAACCCCATCAAAAAATGGGGAGAAGAAATGATCAGAAGTTTCCTCAAAAAAGAAATACAAATGGCCAAAAGGCACATGAAAAAATGCTCCACATCGCTAGTCATCAGGGAGATGCAATCAAAACAACAATGAGATATCATCTCACACCACAGAGACTGGCACACATTCAAAAAAATAGAAGCAACCGTAACCAGTGCTGGTGTGGATGTGGGGAAAAAGGGACACACTTTATTTTTTAAAAAGCATTCTCATCCCAAACGTTAAATATCAGTCCCCCTAAGTCAGGCTTTAATGTCCCTTGGTGACATGGGGTCAGCTTGGTTAAAACAGATTCCTGGGGCCCTAGGGTGCTGATTCTTTGATCTGGAAGAGCCCGATGTCTGCATTTCTGTCATGCTCCCAGGACAAACTGAGGTTGCTGCTCTGTGGCCAAAGGTAAAAAATACAGCAGAGCAGAGGGTCAAAGTAACATGGCTCGAACTCACTACCTCATACATGCATTGATTTTGTCTGGCACAGAGGCACACTTTTTCATACATGGGCTCTGGTCTGCAGATCTCTAATGACTAAGAGTCACTTAATAGCTGATGTCCTGTTGAGGGGTGTGAATTCTCTGGTGTATGGCTTTAATCAAAGGTGTGAAGCATAGATGTGCCTATATTTATTATGCCCTCCTCTGCCACCCACCCAACAGATTCAAGGAGGTAGTAGCTTAATTTTCTCCAAAAGATGGGCATGAGGATAAGCAGAAAAAAGGGAGTTAGAGGCAAAAGTGTTGTCTATCTAGCCCTAATGGTGACTAATGCAGGTTTTCCCCTTTGAATTTCAGTTGCTTCTGTCAAAGTGTTTTACTGTCTTGAAAACTGCTCTGCAGAACTGCCTGAGGTTGAATTCAGTAGCTGGAACACTTATTCACTTGATCCACCTTTACGCAAAAGGGCACCAGCTCCCACCTCTTCCAATCTCTAGGTCTGACTCCAGAAATGCCATTTTTACCTGCAAGAAGGAGCCAAGAATGATAGAGGAGTTGTTTACATTATACAGGCTATATTATTTATACAGCATGATAAGACATGTTGTTTTAAACCATCTACCCTAAGAAAATATATTCCTAGGTTAAAAAATATTTTTTTTCCAGGAGAATAAAATTTATATTTATGCTCAGCCAAAGTGTTCACTGTCTCGCAGGAAGCCAATTCTGTGGCATAGTGCTCAATCCGGCTGGTTACACCACACACTTAAGTTAGAAATCATTCTCATTCAGTGACATACCTTTGTGACCTTTTCCAACATAAAGAGGTTACAAAGGTCCAATATGAAGTCAAGGACAGAATTTAGATGAACTCTACTATCTCTCTGATAAGGAAAATCACCCCAATCCCTTGAACCACATCACAGAAAGCAACCCAATGAATTCAGAGAGACGTGCCACACCAATTGGTTCAAGAGTCAAGTGGACAATAGCATTTATTGATTGAATGTTTTATTTTTCAGAGGTCTGTGTAGACATAACCACAGGCAAATTGCTTCTGAAAATGTTACTATGGCACCAGCCAATTGGTTTGCTTGTCCAGCCTCCTCTGCTATATCCCAGGGGGGTTCCTGCAGTCAGGGCTCTGTTAGCTGAGGTCGGTCAGGATGCAGTGCTTCTTCTCTGATTGAATTGCCTTTTAAACAAATGGAATTTTCTTTGAGGGCAGTCTTATTTCAATTAATATGAACATATTGACTCTTTACATTTGCAAATTGCTAGCTTTCTAGTTTGTTAGCAATTCAAGCATTACAATAATACCCAAAGTATTAGCTCCATCCAACAGAGAGATAGGGCATTAAGGCCCAGAAGGGGTTAGGTCCTAGCAAGTAAGATTGGGGCCAAAATAGTTTCTCTCGGTTTGAATATTCTCTGAACTGTCTTCTACTTTTACCATGCTAAATCAATGAAGATGCATTAACCTTGAGAATCAACTCAATTAAGGAGGAACAGACAGGAATTAGAACAGACATCTTATCAGAACCATACCGAGTGGATGCTTGGTGAAATCTCAATTGAAGGAAATGAACTCCAAGAAAAGGGTTCATTTCCATGAAAAGAGAGGTTAAGAGTACCTAATAGGTAAAAAGAATCTAGCTCTTATTTTGTATCAGGGACTGTACTGACTGTTTATTTAGATTAACTCAGTTACTCCTTAGTTCAGCTCTCTGTGTTACCATCCCATTTCAAAGGCGAGAAACCAAGTTTTGCCCAGTGTCCTTCAACCTCCATCAGCAGATCTCAAACTGAATGGAATGATTTATTTAATTCTGGAGGCTATCCTTAGGCACTGTGCTAAATGTTCTTAAAGAAATAATGCATATTCTACAATATTTATGTCTTAGTGTGGAAGAAAGTTAAATAAAACAAGCAGAAAATTCTGACATTTTCTTTTTTTCTTAAAGCCTATTTTATGTTATGGTGTCACATACAAAGCAAATAAAATTTTGTCTACAGTAGCTTTCAAAAATAATATAAAATTTTACTGACCCCCTCCTAAAGAGGGTGAATTTCGTCACATAACAGAGCAAAACTTTTCCCACTGGCAATTACTTTTCATGGTTCCTTTAGGCCCTTTTAACTTCATTGTCCCATAATCAACTAGGAACTGATTTTCTCAGTCAGTTTCCTACCAGCCTCAAGGCTGGAGACTGTAAACTGAGGTAATGAATCCTTATTTTTCTGCCACAGGATTCTAGGTTACCTCAGAGGAGACTTTGGAGAAGCACTTAAAACTATAGCTTCTGAAAGAAATCCCAAAATCAACCAACAATGGGAACAAGGTGACAAGAATGATGACTTTGGCAGGCAACTCACAATTGTGCTTATACAAGGCAACAACTCACTCCTGCTAATGTTGGCGCCTGGGAGTTAAGTTTGTTGCTGCAAGTCTTGGCCCCAGGCTATTATGTGACTAGAAATTCAGGCATGAAAAAAAGTGTATATACCCAAATCAGCTGTTTCTTAGTAGTTGCAATGAAGCAGAGCAGGGAATTGGACGTACTTCTTAATATACATACAGTGTTGTCTAAAAGCATATAACGGTTGAGAGAAGATGGTAATATGAGAGTTTCAAGTCTATAAATCAGGAGAGAGGGAGTTAAGGAAGGAAAGTATTTGGTTGACACTGACTGCTAAAAGGACTTTGTTTTTGACATTTACTTTCCAATTTGGCCACCAAAAGCTCTAGAATGTGGAAAGTATACATCCCAGTTCTGACAGAACCAAACCCAGATAAATGCCTACATCATATATACACCACACAGATACACAATTAATCCATATTTTGTCCACCTTTATCAGCAGTTTTTATTTTAAAAATGTAAGCTCTGCAAGTAGACTATATACCAAACATGAGGGCCACTCAATACCTATATTGCAAACCACAACACCCAAAAGGAGAGATGTAAGCACGCAAGTTTGTAAATCTGTAACTGTACCTCACAGTCATTCATGTAAAAATTTTAAAATATTTTTAAAAACCTGTCAGGTCTTTGGAGAGCAATCAGTTCAATCAACAAGTGACATACTCTATTTTTAAAGATTATGACATGTACCACAGCAAAGAAGAACATGAGAAACATATTTTTAAAGTCAAGTCTGGACATTTGAGAATTTTACAACTGAAAGAGGATGAGAGATGAACAAATGACTAATTCAAAGATGACATAGTCATACTCAAATGTCACAGACATTTAAAAGCACACCCCAATGGGATTAGAAAACCTGCAGTTTTCAGGGAAGAAAGTGATATGTGTATATCTGAATTGGACTTTAACTCTTATTAGGAATTTACTATGCATTTAGAAGAAAAATATGAATTATTTGTTATCTAGAACTGCATTATGTTGTATATATTTTGATTTCAAATGCAAAGCTCACACCCATTTTAAAATGTTAACAGTTTATCTGAAATGGTTTTTACACTTTTATACTTTTGATATATTAATGCAAATGATTTCATATAAGGGGCTGGAGTGATAGCATAGTCGGTAGGGTGTTTGCCTTGCATGCAGCTGACCGAGGTTCGATTCTTCCACCCCTTTTGGAGAGCCCAGCAAGCTACTGAGAGTATCTAACCCGAATGGCAGAGCCTGGCAAGCTACCCGTGGTGTATTAGGTGTGCCAAAACAGTAACAAGTCTCACAATAGAGATTTGCCTGCTTGAGCAAATCAATGAGTAATGGGATGACAGTGACAGTGATTTCATAGAGAGAGAATATTAGTGAATGATCCCTACTTGTGTATTATATACAATAGAACTTTCTCTTCAGTCTAACGTTCTCCTAACTGAGCTATTTTGGCTGCCATAGAACTTAATCTTAAAGACGGTTCGCTTTCTTTTTTCTTTTATTATCATTATTTGGATTCATGTGGTTATAAAAGATTCTGAAATCACGTGTTCAAATATATTATAATTTGCATTCCTTGATAAGAGCATTTTGGGATCATTGAATAAAGAAGTTAAAACCTTATTTTTGCAAGATAAACACATGAGCAGACACTTTTTATGCAATCAAGTCCATGGATGTAAAAGGCAGCTTAATTTTTACAGTTAAAAAAGAATAACCTTGAGGAAGTTATCATCTGGTAGAAAGTTGGGAGGCATTGGGTTGAAGGACACTTAGTATCTCACCCCAAACTCAGTGCTCCCTAAAGGCCAGAGAAATAGTAGAAGGTTAAGGCACCTGCCTTCTGTGTGATCAACCCAGGTTTGATCTCCAGCACTGCAAATGAGCATCTGAGTACAGCCAGTATAAATCCTGAGCACTGCTGATTATGGCTCTCCAAAAAACAAAACCCTGAGTGTGACCTAGTATTTTTGTGTTATGAATGTTGATGTCTTTTCCCATAATAGAATTTTAATCTCCCAGAGAAAATAACATGTCATGTTAACTGCTATATCCTCAACATCTGCAGGAGTGCCTGGCACACAGAGGAACTAAATATACACTTGATGAATGAATGACATATTCATTTAAATAATGCAAGAAATATGATAGAAACTTGATAGAAACATATAGAAATATTTCTTAATTAGATGCTTTCAGGAATGTTTCTTAAAGAAATATGACAGAAATGTTTTTTAACGAATAAATGAGGTTCAAAGAACTTCCTTACCCCATGTAAAACAATTGAAGGGATAGGATGAGTGAGATGAAATGAAATCTGTTTATTATTTTGTAAGCACTTATCAGAGTGGGGGGGGATTTTTTCAGTGCTATGCTTACAAACAGGTATTGGGTTCTGCTATATAGACAGAAATTTTTAAGAATTTCTAAGATTTTAGAATAATTGGTGGAAATCCTCCTGTCTGAAAAAGTGGACAAAGACTCTGTAACTTGAAACTCCATATAGCTTAAAATCCATTGCCATTAAAAACTACTTTACTAATAATGTTTATGATAACCACATTTACATCAGCATCCATAAGTACTCAAGTTGTACAATCAACGTTAATATTTCTGAGATTTTTATAACTTCAAGATAAAAAAATTAATGTAAAAGTTCCAGATTTGAAGCAAGTTGCCAGGAGAACAATAGATTGATGTCATTTCACCTATAAGAAGCCACTTACTTAACAATCTTAATTTTCTAGAATAAAATTAGCAAAAAAGCTCTTTGTGCTGTTGAAACAGTCAAAAAATGTCTGTGTGCTACAGCATGCCTTTCATTCACACAAAAGCTCCTTGAGTCCTTGCTTGGTGATACATGCCAACTCATCCTTTCAAAACCAAAATACAATGTGAAGGGCACATGAGAATGACTTGGGGGCTTCTGGAGACAGTGAAAAATGATAGCCATGCCAGGAAGTCAGAGAATAGAAGTCATACCCATGAAAAGGAGCAAAAAGTATCCATAAGCTGGACCCTGCTGGGTTCATTTTGGACAAGAGTTTTATATGTTTTTTAGGGATTTAGTCTCTGATACCCCATTCCCCACGGAAAGAAGAAAGAAAGAAAGAAAGAAAGAAAGAAAGAAAGAAAGAAAGAAAGAAAGAAAGAAAGAAAGAAAGAAAGAAAGAAAGAAAGAAAGAAAGAAAGAAAGAAAGAGAGAGAAAGAAAGAGAGAGAGAAAGAAAGAGAGAGAAAGAAAGAAAGAAAGAAAGAAAGAAAGAAAGAAAGAAAGAAAGAAAGAAAGAAAGAAAGAAAGAAAGAATAAAAGCAAACAAGCAGGCAAGAAAGGAAGAAAGAATAAAAGCAAACAAGCAAGCAAGAAAGGAAGAAAGAGAGAGAAAGAATAAAAAAGACAAACAAAGGAAGGAGGAAAAAGAGGAAGAAAGAGAGAAAGAAAGAGAAAGAAATAAATAAAGAAAGAAAGAAAGAAAGAAAGGAAGGAAGGAAGGAAGGAAGGAAGGAAGGAAGAAAGAAAGAAAGAAAGGCAAGAAAGAAGGAAAGAATGTATTGTGTCAACTTTGTGGTAAAGGAAGAAATTCAGTGAATTTCATTTGCTTAGGTAGGCAAGGGGATTGATGACTAAATTGGCACATATATATTATTTACAAATAGGTTTCTTTTTCAGTGGAATATTCAGTCTTAGTTACTATGAACCCTCAGATTTGGCCACTATAACTTCAGGCACACTTCTTAAAAGGTGCCTGTTACTTTAGCAGTAGACCTGCTAAAGGACAATGATAAGGCCAAAGGGTATATAAAACGTGTACCAAATAGGCCATTCTCTAACAGAATATTCCATTTTAAGCTTCAACTCTCAGCCAGCTAATTCCTCTTTCATATACATGATTACCTCAAATCAGAAGTGTCACAGCAGAAATTTCCACCCTAATTTCTAATTCCCACACATCCACTCAGTTCCCTTACACTGTTCACGTTCCTCTCTCTTTATTCCTGTCCCGCTTCCTCATGCCACCAGAAACAGCTATTTTATTCTCAGCTTAATCAAACCAGTGCGTTCTAAAACACAATTGTTTGACTATTGATTTCTCAACTATCCCTTTAGTGAATCTTATGGAATGAGTTTTTCTTCCTCAGAAACTATATAACGCTTTTACTAGCACTCAAGGCCTGTAGCATGTGGAATAATCCCACAGGTCTTAACTGTCTGTATACCAAATTCTAGTATAAGATTTACTTTCTTATCTGTCTTATTTCTCTCATTAATATTCATACAATATAGAAAATATGATCCCTATAGAAAACTAAACCAAAATATCCCATAAAATTTTATCAAAATAATGATAAGCATGCTGTATATTCCATATATAAATATAATACACATTTGTTATTTTATACATATCTTTGTCATCTGTCTTCTTGATGTTTTAGCTTGAATGCTTTCTTCATTAGTATACTTTCATTAACTTATGATTTTGTATTAAAAATATTTATAGCTTCAAAAACTACACTATTGTCACGATTGGATCATTTATTTACTATTAGATGTTTAAATTGGACTGGAGCAATAGCACAGCAGGTAGGGTGTTTGCCTTGCATGTGGCCAACCTAGCTTTGATTCCTCCATCCCTCTCAGAGAGCCTGTCAAGCTACTGAGAGTATCCTGCCCACACGGCAGAGCCTGGCAAGCTTCCTGTGCCATATTCAATATACCAAAAACAATAACAGGAAGTCTCACAATGGAGATGTTACTGGTGCCCGCTTGAGAAAATCAATGAACAATGGGACAACAGTGCCGCAGTGCTACAGATATTTAAGTTACACAAGAGGCAATAAATTTTTCAACTGGAATATAGAGAGCCAAAAAATGTGTGGCATCTTAATTCTGAAGCAAACTATATACACAAGTTGGTTACTCTGTGTGTGTGTGTGTTTGTGTGTGTGTGTGTGTGTGTAGACCAGGGCAGTTAGGCTGAAGAATAACATGAAACCTTGACATAGGGTCATTGCTATTGTCTCTACATTGGTGGGGATTTTTCTGCTCTCTATCATGTGCTACACATGTTAGGAATGATGACAGAACCTCAACCGTCTGTGTTCCATTTGCCTTAATAGGATATTGTTCCGAACACATCTGTTTTATAGTCCTTCTAAGTTTCATATAACATAAAGTCACTCTCTGAAAACTTAGTATAGTTTGAAACAGAGCTGTATCTGTTTCTTCCCATGTCCTCCTTTTTCTCATTTGACACTCTAAGAAAAATTATTTAAGGCATTCCTATAGTTTATTAACTATATTCTTTAGTTATAGTAAAATAAGTAAGTGCTGAGAAAACTTTGTCTTTAATATTTCAACACTCAGTGTTGCTGTTAAGTATTTGGAAGTAAAATGATACTAAGAATAAATTATTATTCTATAAATGGGGAAGATTATATATCTAGCAAGAAAGAATATAAGGAAAATAGTTTTTTAAAGAAGGAAAAACAGAAATGTATGTTGGGGCAGGGATGCAGCTATAGTTTCAATCTGCTTTTCTCTAGTGCTCAATTTCAGACGTATCTACAAATTTTTAGGAAATAGTAGTAAGAATACAATAAACCTTTCCTTTTGTGGAATCCATGAGACTTTTGGGAGACAGACAGCATAGTTAAAGGTAAATCCACTGCTGACATGTATGTCAAATTTATTTGATAACTCAGTAGTTGTGTAATAGAAGTAGATAGTGGCTGACTGTGAACCCTAATTTTTTCCCCATGACAAATCCAACCCAATTGAGAGACTCACTTGAGGTGCTCTCACTCATGTCAAGTTCTTATATGATGGTGAAGAGCAGAGGTTGCTTTTTATTCAAGTCAGTGTTGGACCACCCGGTTGCCTGGAAATAGTTAAGTTCTTGAGCAAGAGAGAGATAGAAACGAAATTTGAAAGAAACTAAACTTTCCAACTCATGGGAATTCAAGAAACTTTAGAATCCTTCTTTAGGGAAGTAAGTAATCCATTCTCTTTGCTCTGTCCCAGACAAAGAGACATTCTGGATATTTAAGCAAACAAACAATAAAGTCATTGGGAGCTAATGACTACATCAGTTAGGGACGCAAGGAAGGCAAGGTCATTAGTAGAAGAGGCTAGAGGTACCACGTGTGGTGGTACTGCCAAATGTAGGGTCATGGGAGTACTAAGGACAGTAGCCAGTAACGGGAGATGCTTTTGTCTCAGGTGAAGCCATAAGTAAATCTATATGCCGTAGAAGTTGCTCTGGAGACATCACCTTTGAACTCCCTGGAGGTCTTAGAGTGGTAAAACTCTAATTACAGAGTGTTAGAGTTCCTGCCTGAGCAGGAAGGGGAGAGAGCCAGGTTAATTGGGTTACAGGTGTTAAGATTTAGTTAAGTCCTCTGATTTACATATCACATACATATACCATTTAGTGCAGAAAGATTTCAATTTTAAATAAGCTTTTAGAAACAGTGAACTTCAAAGACTTCCTTTGGGGGTCAATTAAGACCTGCGTCTGTACCTTCAAATATTTTGTTCTTCAGTGGAAGGGCAGTTTCAGTTAGCGCATACCCAAATAGGAAAAGAGATTGGTAAAATGGTCTCTGAAAAAAACACTTCTGTTTTCAAATTGGCAAATTCACATTTGTACTTTATCAACCTCTGTGTGCACAGGAACGTGATGGCAAAAATAAACTAGAGTTCTGCCCTAACTGTAGGGCAGAAATGTTCCCCCCTGCTCAACATTCACTGGATTATGGTAAATACTCATTATCTATGCCTCCATATTTTATTTGCATAAAGTTTGGAGACATTACTGGTGCCCGCTAGAGCAAATCAATGAGCAACGGGACGACAGATGATACAGGAAAGCTTTATTTATTTAAATGTTTAAATATAGACATATTTAAACATGTTTAATGCATGACATCTGATAGCCTAGTTCTCCCTCTTGGAGAACCTGGCAAAATACCAAGAGTTTACTGCCCACATGGGAAAGCCTGGCAAGCTCCCTGTGGTATATTCATATGCCAAATACAGTAACAATGATGGGTCTCATTCCCCTGAACCCCTGAACCTGAAGAGTCTCTAATGCTGCACTGTTGGGCAGGATGAGTAAAAAGAGGCTGCTAAAATCTCAGGGCTAGGATGAATGGACACGTTACTGAGTCCACACAAGCAAATCGTTGGTCAATGGGATGACAGTGACAGTGATGTATGTTTAATTTATTTATTTTTTTGTGTTTGGACCACACCTGGCAATACTCAGGGCTAACTCCAGACCCTGTCCTTAGGGGCACTCCTAGCAGTGCTTGAGGAACCATATGGATGCCAATAATTGAACTGAGGTTGGCCACATTCTCAGTAAGCACCTTAACTACTCTGCATTCTCTCCAGACCTAAAGTTTTATTTATTTTATTTATCAATCTCTACAAAAAACATGGATGATGATTTAATCTCAGTTATGGAATAAATGAGAAATAAAGATGCATATATTACAATGACTAATCTGGCTATTCCATTCTGCTTCACAGTTCGAATAAATAGAACAACTTTCTTGACCACTTGAACAACTGAAGTCTGATGTCTGTGAAAATTCACAGTACAATTTAAGCTACTGCTTTTAATTTTTTCATCTTGTTTCCTATTTGTAATCAAATCCTTACATTTTTGCAAAATCCTTACAATTTTTCTTATAAAAGTGTGAACTATAATAAAATATGTGAATTCAGACTAAACAAAAGAATTGTGCTAAAAATAATTCAAGGAATAACATGTTTATGCTTATTTTGTATAATTTATATTATTTCATTTAGGAAGCTACTAGAGATTGTAATGAAATTCAGTAGGGGCAAGTATTTAACACAAAAAATGTTTATTAGTTTATAAGTTCAAAAGATGCTGAAAGTATCATTCAATCAAAATATATGTGTATGTGAGAGAGAGATTAGTGAAATATTAATTTTAGAAGAAGATACTGTGATATTCTCTTGAACATGAACACAGAGAAAAACAGTATGCAAGAGTTATATACCTATGATTTGTAAACATATATACACAATATTAATATATCTCCATATCCAAAGATAGGAGGTTATTTGATGGTTATAAGTTCTCGACACATTCTTACTTAGCTAAGGAAAAATACATTATGAAGAGATTGATGGCTCAGAAATCTCTAGATTTCTAGATCTCCCTTCTAGATGTAGCAGACAATTTTATAATTTTAATGGAAGGCTAGAAAATAATACATTGTAGAATTGTTTTCTCTTTCCAGAAGATGCAAAGGGGGATTTCATATTCTATTATAAAAGTCTTCAGATGAAAATTCTTCTATCAGAAAAACCAACCCTAGGATACATAATTATTTCTTGGACATCCATAGGTCTCTGGGTTAATTTAAAGAAAATAATTGCTCATGATAGAGGAAAAGGGAGAGAAGTTTGTGAATCAATAATTTATGGATTAAAAACTTTTAATCTTTTAATTTATCTTAGTAAGTAAATTACTATGATGCCCCTTTAAGGACATGGCAGAAAATCCAAGTCTACTCCAATTTGGCACACAATGACCCATTCCATAATAATATTATCTCAACTGCAAAAAGAACAGAGTCTTTGTTTACATGTAAACTGAAAAACTTAAACAATAGTATTGAGAGCAAAGAATATACTCTACTCTCTAAGGTCAGATTATGACCTTGGTTATTTCAAAGACAGCACAAAGAGCCCTGAAAAAGAATAAAAAACAAAGAGAAGAGTTAAAAAAAAAAGTAGCCAGAGAAATGTTTGGCAGTACCCAGCATAAGGCTGGCATCTTTCCCCCAGGCCTTCTGTCTGTCTGCATAAGCATTATTCATCTACCTCCAGCTTTTCTCTCCTCAATGATATGTCAGTGAATCCCCCACAAAGCTTCATCAATACCAAACATGACAAGGTAAATAGGCTACCAGCCCATATGGCATGGTTCTCCAAAGCAGCTTCTACTCCTAAAGTAAGATTTCTCATTTAAGATATTTTCAAAATATGGAACTACATCTTAATTAGGCTTGTACCATACAAGGAAAATATTTTGTTAAACACATTGGTACTTTCCCCTTGAAAGCAATAAACTCTACATCTTGACATGTGTGTTTGTTTGTTTTAAATAAAAGATAAGCATATATTTACTTATGGTAGCAGAGGAAAAATATATACCAACTGTCTTGTATTATAGATAGGCAAAAAGGGACAAAGCCTCAGGATTTTTGAGTAAAAAATTGCTGCTGCTTCAATAAACTTGTTTAGCACAGTCCCGAACCTTCCTGGGCCTTGGTTTTAATTAACTATTCCAATTAGCTATAAACTGGAATAGTAGGAAATTTGCAAGTCTGCTTGTTAGTATGGTGATCACTGAACTACACATGCCACTCAATTTCAAACTGTATCCATTAGTATATGAGGTGACTGGAAATTCACATATCATTTTAATTTATTTCAAAAATATAAGCTCTTATTTCCTACAAGTCAGTAGAACATATTTCAAGTTTATGTTGATTTAATCTTAAACATCCTCCCCCAAAATTGATGAAATTCTTATCATTGGACATGAGCAATTTTCCTTGAACCAACTTAGAACTATACACAGTTTAGCACTAGATGTTATGACCTTGGTCATATCAAAGACACACAAACAGTCCTGAAAACGAATAAGAAAGAAACAAAGAGAAGAGTAAGAAAAAAGGGGAAGGGTCAGAGAAATGTTTGGCAGTACCCAACATAAGGCTGGCATCCTCCCACTAGGCCTTCTGTCTCTGAAAAACCATTACTCATCTACCTCCAGCTTCCTAATTTTAGAAATGGGAAATACTGTGGTTAGGGCATGGCTCAGTAGTGAGTACCATTGCTCCAATCCCACGGTTTATGTCTAACAATCTTGTCATTGCTAGGGATCAAGTTCAGAAGTTTGAGAGGGATACATTTCCCATTACTAGATCTTGAGAATTTCAGTGATACCACTACCAGGATTTTGTTCTTAGAGCTCACATGTTCAAAGGCTACTGAAAGTTGAGAAATATACAAGGAAATAATGTGTTCATCTAACTAAATTTATTTTGTAAAAACATACATTCTAAATCGTATTCAAGGGTATGCCAGAGCTTTTGAAACATGTCTAGCTAAAAGAAGAAAATCACAAGAGCAATGGTACATACATTCCAACATGACTTCTACTGACCCCTGCTTCGTGGTATTCATGTTCATGGTATTCTGCCATAGTGTATCCTAGTGACTCTGTGCTTCCAATTTAATACGGCAGAAGTGATGCTATTCTACTCATGAGGCAGGTGATAAAACTTGTTTGGTTTGTGTTCTCAGTTTCAGGCACAGAATTCCCCAAACCCTTGAACTTTCCAGAGCAATATATGTGGAGTGTCTTTTATTCAAATCAGATTACTCTGGGCAGCACCTAGATAGCTTTAAAATGGGTGCAGGTAGCTGGCCTCACATGCTGGGGGAAGAGGCAGCTGAGATAGAGAAGGGGCCACCAAGTAAATGATGCTTGGAGGGGCTAGCTCAGTATGGGAGATGTGCGCTGAAAGGAGACTATGGGCTGAACATGATGGCCACTTAGTACCCATATTGCGAACCATAACATCCAAAAGGAAAGAGATAGAAAATGGGAATGTGCCTGCCTCCGAGGTGGGTGGTGGGGGACATGGGGGTGGTGTGGGAGGGTGGGGATGGGGGTTGGTGGCTGGAGGGGTACTGGGAATGGGTACTCAATTATTGTGTGGCTGAAACATAATCACGAAAATTTGTATCTCACAGTGATTCACTAAAAAAAAAATTTTTTTTTAAAGTTTTTCAGGAAGGAGAACAGGAAAAAAACAAGTGCAGGTTAGCAAACTAAAAGCCTGGAACTCTTTTCCAGGCTCCATTCCAACCTCTGGGGGTTGGGTCAGGAAGAAAGGGGCTAGTGATTAAGTGAACTTCTGATGAGCTAATCAACCATGCCCATATAATGAAAATTGACAAACAAAAACTGGACCCTAAACCACAAGGTTCTCAGAGCTTCCACATTAGTGGAAGAAAGATGCACCCAGAAGTGGCATAAATGTTCTCTCCTCTGTCCCACTCTCTCTAAACATCTCCTATCCAGTTATTCTCTTTAGCTGTTCTTCAGTTGAATCTTTTAGAATAAACCAGTAATAACAAGCGAAATGCTTCTCTGAGTTTGGTGAGTCGTGTGGGCAAATTGTCACACGAGAGGTGGGGTTGTGGTAACTTCTAAACTTATAGTTGAGTTGCAAGAGAATTAGGGATAGACTTGTTTCTGGAGTGGGGAGGGCAATATTATGGGATGGTGAGACCCTCAACTACAGACTGCATTAGCCATAAAAGCCAGTGTCAGATTGGGTGGAGTTTTTGGTCATACTCTCTGTGATAACTCTTGTGTCACATAATTATATAAGAAGAAAAAAGTTCTCTGTGTGCCCTGCCACAGAGGCGGGGTGGGGTGAAGGGGGCAGGGTGGGGGTGGTGGGAGGGATGTTGGGACTATTGGTGGTGGAAAATGGGCACTGGTGGAGGGATGGGTACTCGATCATTGTATGACTGAAATGTAAACATGAAAACTTGTAAGGCTGTAACTTTATCTCACCATGATTCACTAATAAAAAAATTAAATAAATAAAAATAAAAATAAACATTTTTTAAATGTAAAATAAAGTCCTCTGTGCTTTCTCTCTCAGAGATCACAGTTTTGAGGGGCGGATGGTCAGCTGTCATATCTTGAGGACACTCAAGTCATCTTTAGAGAGTCCAATTGATGAGGAACTGAGGGTTCCTGGCCACAACCATGTAACCAAACCACTGTAGAGGTGACCTCTCACGAGACCTTGATTGAGTCCTCATAAGAAACTTTGAACTAAGCTGATTCTTGATTTCTGACCCTTAAAAGTTGTCTGAAATAATATATGCTTGTTATTAGTTGCTAAGTTTCAGGATAGTTGATTACACAGCAATAGTGAAAAAATTCCTTACATCAAATCTCAGCATCTTTACAACAATCTAACAAATGATCCTCCAAATTTCAAAACCATCAGTTTAAATAAACTGACAATAGAAATCCTGAACATTCACAATGCACAGTGCCTTCAAGATCACCAAATTTCATTTTCGGTAGTTCTCCCAGACTACTTTCTTTGGATGTTGCCATTAAAATTGCAAGCACAACTTTTGAACAAGCAATGCAAGACTCCACACTCTACTCCTAAAATGTCAAGTAGCTCAAGACATTTAGGCCCTATTTCCCACCTGCTATCCCCCGAATATATCTATCTAGTAATACTCTCAAGAGTATTTGTAACAAGATCAGTTCTATAATTGTGTTAGGAATTATATTCCTTAATAACAATTATATAATTATATGTCAATTGCTTACTTTGTGTCAAGACTTAACCCACAAACTCTGATGTACAAGAAATGTCTCATTACTTCTTTTTTAAAAGATAAATTAATTTGATGCCTGATCTCATTTTGTATAGCATATTAGATATCTAATCTAGTTATTAATAAGGCATTCTCCTCTTTTACTTCTAACATATGACCATGGTCTTCATCTTGATAAAAACTTCAGTAAGAGCCTCTGGCGTACAGCTCTGTTCTTGCTTTTTAATATACTACTCTCTGACTTGGAAGCCTATTTTCTTCAGGTCTCAGCTGAGCCACATACGGTAGTGGTGGAGGGAAAATTCAAGACCAAACTTGTGCAATGTTTCCATACCATCCTATCTCAGGGAGCCAGAGAATTAACAAAACATTAGGAAAAATAAAGAAGTAAGCAACATGGCTTCAGCCTTTAGGTTTCCTAAACACTCAAAAAGAATCAGAAAGTGCAGGAAAATGAAAGGAATGAAGGGAGAGTTGTGAAGATGAGTTGTTGAAATGGCAAGGACTAGAGAATGACAGAGGGAAATGATCTGAGTGAGAAGTGGAATTACTAAAAACAAACATTTGTAAGCTCTCACATTTGTATGGAGTTTTATATCTTATTAAGGACTTTTCTACATTTATTATTTCATCTGAGGTTGGGATGACAAACACTAATAAGTTGTTTTCACAGTTGAGAAAGCTGAGACTCACCTTAGCTTGTTTAGTCAAGACCTATCTCACAATGTAAAATACTGAAAGAACATGGACTAACCATCATTGATTAGAGAGAGCAAATTATCCCCCGCCATCCACTGTCTTAAGCATTTATCTTCTACTCGTTCATTTATGAACAACTTTAAAAGAAAACACTTGATTTTCTACCTGGTACTTTATTCATGCAGCCATATATAATCTCTTTCAGTTCCTTTCTACATATTAGTTATGGTGCATGACACCATTCTCATTTCTTATTCCCTTGAGTTCTGTATCTAAGGCTTATAGGAACCAGCAGGGACTATATTAACACAGGTTATGTCTTTGAGAACTGCATCAAATTTACTTGTCATTATGCCTCTGTAATTGGTTGTGATTCTCCATATTGCTCTCCATGCTGACTTCATATAAACCAATACAAGAACTTTCAGGAAGGCACTACTCAATCCAACATTATTCACTGGGTGAAAAGACCATGATGGATTTCAGGAACTCATGCACTGTGTCTTTAAGTGGATTTAGACAGAAGGTCTCCAAAGGAATAATGGGATGGAGGGCTATTTAGGATGATATGCCAGATGGGTCCAGTGGACCATTATGATGTTGTGATGCTGTGCTAATCTTTCCATAAAGATCTTGTGTGGTCTGAAGCCTCGGTTTCTAGAGTGATTTTTGTGCTTAAAAGCAAATTCATCAGTTAATGAACCAAACCAAACCAAACATGCAACCAACATTTCAATCTCTTTCACTACCCCTCTCTCACAACATTGTTATCTATTCTTATAAACAACAGCATTTTGGCACATCAAATGTCTCAAAATCCTCAATCACGCCCTTATCCTAAAGCCTGGACTTAGTTTGAAAGCTTTCTGTCTCTGACTCCTTAGGGTTGGTTATCCTTTTTAATTGGATTGATGGCGACAATTGTAATTACCTTAGACGAGATTGCCTGTAATGTAATTATGCTTCCTTCATCAGTGTGAGCCAGACTTGAGAAATACATACTGAAGATCTCTCCAATTACTGAGAGGTTAAGGAGAGCATCATCCTGCCTCACAAATCACGTTTGTTATTGTGTAGGACTTTAAAAACTAAGTAGGAAGCTGAAGGAACCATTCCACAAAAGCAACCTTTCTGATCCATAGACCTGTGGGTATAGAGCTATATTATATAGTGAAATAGCTACCCTTCAGACTCTATTTTTACTTAAATTTGAAAAATATTTAGAGACTCAACAGAGCGTACCAGTAACCCATCTAATTTTCACCTCTGATTTGTTTCTACTTATTGCTTAAAACAGCAATTGGATCAGTCAGAAAATTTTTAAAAGCATAAAATAATATAGCATAAAGTTTCACATTTTTATATTTGGAAAGCCTCAGTTTTTAAAAGTAACAACAAATAACAGGAGATAATTTAAAAATACAAGTCTCTATGCTGGACAAACCATAATTAATAACTAAGAAAACAGCTGCTCTACTACAGTGATGCCTCTCCCTATTTTCCAATTAACACATGAGAATTTAGAAATTTCTCAATTGGAAGCCCAACCTCTATACAGGACAAGTCTGCCAAATGCACTGCAAATGCATGTAGTTTAGAACAGGCGCATACTGGAAACTCACTCCAATCATTAGCTCTAACATTGCTCTCATTAAAAATAGAGCTGCTTATGGGTTTTTCCTTCTGAAGCATATGAAACATAGAACTTGGAAGTGTGCCCTTTTGAAAAACTTATTCCTGCATTCACAAACCAGATGGTGCACATCAAATGCATCATGATTTTCTAATGAAATAGAAAGGGTTCTTATTGTATTCGTTAATAAGATTAACGCATCCTCAGTTGCTGATTTTGACATCCTTCTGGAAAGCTAAGCAACTTGGCTAATGCTGTCCACTAGATCTGAACAGGAGGGCCTCATTGGAGCTGACGAGCTAGTGCTGAGGGGGATACCCTGCTTTTTAATTCTTCTAAAGTAGGCTTTAGTCAAGGTGCAAGCCCCCACAGCTGCTCACAAAGAAACCTTCTGTCTTAGAACATTACAGACCGAGTCTGCTGTCTCAAAAGAAGAATAATCAAGCAAGCAAGAGTTACCCCTCCTCCTTACCAATCCAACCCTTAGGTCATAAAGTCATATTCATGGAAGCTCTGAGCATACAACCAGTAACAAAAGCAGTAAAAACAATTCTGGCCACCACAAGCACCATTTGAATGTTATACTCATGATGGAGTTCACGCCTCTGAAGTCTCTAAAGAAGCAAAACAAGCGAATAGCATGAGGACCAATGACAATTCCCTGACCTCGGATTTTACAACATATAACCAAGTAGTGAAGGAGGGTCTGTGGACTTTGCCGGTTGGTGTACAGCAAAGCCATAAACAGTAATACTATTGTAACCCAAAACAAACAAACAAAAGTGTACCTGAAGTCAAAAATAATCATGTTGTATTTTTCAAAAAGCTCTAGAAACATATCATTTTCCTTACCTTGGAGAAGTTTGGTTTACGTGGTCCAAAATCTGAAAGAAAAAAGGGTAAGAAAGAAGAGATGGATTAATTTTCTATTACTAGTGACCTTGGCTACCAGACACTTATTGAGCACAGCTGTGGTAAGCACACTCATTTAATATATTTGCTTTCCATTTTCAAATTAAATTTAATGTACCTCTTACTTGAAGTAATAGAATAATTGAGGCAGAGTTGAATTCTAACTTGTACTTAGTATTTCTCTTTTAAGTTAGGAATATATGTTCAATTTAGGAAAAACATCCTCAGACAGGCTTGAATAAAAATCTGTGGCAGGCTAGTCTTTAGAGAGGTTGCTGTTATTTTTTCTTCTTCTTTTTTAATCTTTCAATAACTTGAAGATTTCTAGTCTGTTGTATCCTGTTTTATCTCTCTTTACAAATAAGAATTTTTTTTTTCCTTGTGCAGATACATAGTGTTTCAGGCAACGCAACACTGTATCTCATTTTTTCTCCATGAATTCCTCTAATTTACCCACTGGGCTGGAAGAGCACACATTACTTGCAGTTTGAATCATATTACACCTAGAACCTGGACATAAGGAATTTGAAGTTTCACATCTATAAAAATAAATGAGTTACTGCATCAATTATGTAAGCTTAAGAATCTGAAAATTGAAGGAAGGTATTTTCAACAACCTGGGCTACAACTATTGCTGAATTAGTTGATCAGTTAAACAAAACAGCCTGTCTCCTCTCTAGCTTGCTTTGCAGAAGCGTTTATTTCACATTTGCAATGTGTGTAGCTCTCAACTAGGGCTAGAAAAACTTAATTAAAAATAACACCATTACCACCAAGTGATGCTATGGTTGATCAATACACCAGCATTTGAAAAATTCCTTCTAAATGTCATGCAATTTCCCAGGACCTGGGAGCTTTTCCTCCCCTTAAGGTGTAAGACTGATCCTCATAGAGTTTTGCATTTAAAAACCAAAAGGTATTTAGAAAACAGCTACCAAATCCATCAAAAGGTTAGAATTTTTTAAAAAATTTTAAAGCTATTTATTAATGGGCAAAAATTGATTGATTAGTTCACCTAGAACATTCTTAGCCTTAGGGCTGAAGCAGTGCTTTGTATATAATAGTGAACTGGATTTTTTTTTAAAGGGAACAAAGACAAACATTTGAGAACACAGTGAACTGCAAAAATGGAAAACAAAAAATAGCTAGATATGGTAGCATGTCAAAATTCTATTTATTTAAATTGAATAGCTTTGTTTTGAGTTGTTTTAATGATCACGTACGTACTGTTTTTTATCTTAGTTGGAAATATACTTCTTTTGAGAAATCTGAATTCTTCTGGATAGTTTATAACTGTGCTCACCTTATTTTTTTTTTTTGCAGAAGAAAACTGAGGAGAGTACTTCCTCAATGAGTTTGCAATCTTTTATTTTTATTCTATGTCCTTCCTCACCACACTAATACACATAACTTGGAAACTTCTTTGAGATCAGCCTTCTCCACTGGCAAGTTTGTTGACTTTTTAGAAGACAAAGGGTAAAAAAGAGAAGCAACTAATTCCTTGCTATCAGCTAGAGTCAAGTGAGAGTAACTACATGAACCCTAGTTAAATTAATCCTCTTGTACTGGGATCTTATCTTCAGTCCGCCTCTACTATTTATTGTCTAGGCATCTGAAGATACCATGGCCCTGGCACAATGATTTATATCTTAGGGGAAGTGATTTTTATATGCGAGTGTGCATGAAAACCCTTTTCGAAGTTTGTTTAAAATGTAGGTTCCTGAGTGCCAGCTAGTGATACTGAATCTGCATCTTTAAAGGGCTCCCAAATATTTTCTTTCAATAACTTTCCAAGCAACAACAATTAGGTAGTGATTTTGATAAATACAGATTTAGAAAAATATGAACAATGATCTTCTTTTGGATCAAGCAGTGGAGTCTTGGGTGAAGAGGTGTATGAAGATGTTATCTCATCCCTAAATACAAATGCAATAAAAATATATTTACTTATATGAACTAAAATTAGTATTTAATACATAAGTGCAACTATTATTTGAAAATGTTTTTTCTTCTTTCTGATTTAAAAAGACATCTGACCTAGCTTAAGCATTATTTTGCTTGGTAATCTATAAATCACACAAAAAGAAAAAAAATTAAGCAATATACATTCTAATGTTTCATATTAATTAATCTTAGGGAACCTATATAATCCTTGCAATTTATAACTGGGAGAACTTTGGGGATTGGGGGTTGCTCAAAATCAAAAATCTCCTTTATTCTAGAAGAAAAAGCTTTCATGAAGTGAGATGAACTAACTTTAGGATTATTTTATAAATGGGGTGATTTGGAAGGTTAATGGAAATTTTTCTGCTGTGATCTTGAATGATTCCCAGGTGTTTGCTTAATTTTGCCCCTTCTTCATTCAGATAGAAATATACACAAGAAGAGCTGTGTAAGTAAATACAATTAATCATAATCCATCATGATTGTCTTGGATTTGCCTAGAACCAAAATGCTGAAATGGACACATGGCATCCTGCTGGCTCTCATTTTCCACCAATTCACAGAACATTCCATGCTTTACTAGTGAAAACACAAATCTTTTAACTTTCTGTTATTTCTGATGCTATAAGAAGCATTGAAAAGCCAAAATATGTGCCCAAAAGCCCCTGAGTGTGGAATGACCAATTCTAATGTGCATAGTGTTTATTTAAAGGATAATAAACAAATTATCATTTCTTTGTATCAGCCTTGGGACCTCACTTTTTTTCATCTGTAATTACTAAGTTTGAACTAGATGATATCTAAGTATCCAATGGAATAATACAATGAATCTATAACAAAATCAATGGTTGGGGCTAGAGTGATAGCACAGCAGGTAGGATGTTTGCCTTGCACGCGGCCTACCTGGGTTCGATTCCCAGCATCCCATATGGTCCCTTAAGCACTGCCAGGGGTAATTCCTGAGTACAAAGCCAGGATTAACCCCTGTGCATCAACAAGTGTGACCCAAAAAGCAAAAAAATAAAAATAAATGGTATAAAGATACCAACTTATTGTTCAAAACATATGCAAAAATATTTCACAAAGGATCATCTTTCACACCATCATCATTTCATTGAAAAGGGAAATTATAACATCAAGCAGATAGAAAGTACAAAATTTCAAAACAAGGAAGATGCTTAAATAAAAAATAATCAGCCTGGCAAAATATTACATTGTACTGTGTCTTTCATACTACTATAGATTGATGTAGTTTTACTATGGGCCAGTACCAACTGCCACTGCTATAACGTTTCTCTACAAAGCTCATAAAGGCAGTGTTACCTGAATGCATTTCAAAGAATATATACCCCTTGAGATGCTTCTAAACAAAGGGTTTCCTGGTTTTAGAGTGAAAGAGATAGAGGTATATGATTCCTAGTAGAATGCCCTTTTAATATTTTCAGCAAATAATATTATAGACTTAGAGTTCACTCGAAATAAGTGATTTTCTTAGTCGGTGTCATACCCAACTGTTTTGGGGTCACTTTTATTGATGATCTGTCAGGAAATATCAAAGAGGGCTGGTGGTTTGGTGCCTGGGCACTTTAGTACTTAAGGGTCGCCAGGGCCACCTCTGGTTGTGCTGGGGGTGAGGAATAGGCGGGTCTGCAGATATGAGGATTTTGAGGGCTTTAAGAACGACAGACATGTATTCTATGATTTGAACCACAGTTTCAACCCTGAAATAAGAAAAAAAAGCCTTTATTTTGTCTATGATTTTGCAGAATCTCCTGCCCCTATGCCAGGCTGTCTTCACCGGAGCCCCCTCGGAGAGGGGCGGGTTGAGTTTCCCTCCCCACCCCAAGCAGAGCCCTAGCAGCTAAAAACCTCCAGAACCCAGGGATAGGCATGCTCAAGGCCACTCTCCACATGCTCGGACAGGCCTCACCCATGAAAGAACTGACAGAGGAACCTAGGTATGCGGGATGCCCGGCTGAGATTTCCCAGCCAGCTTGGATCAGGACTGGGCCTCCTTCACCCAGATCCCACATTTTCTAGTAGCTTGGCAGTCACACCCACAAACTGCCCCCAGCGCCATGTAATCTTATCAATGGCCAAGATCCAGAGACTATAAAACAAAGCTCCTGAAAGAGAGCGATGCAGAATCTCGCATGGCAGAGACTGGCAAGCTACCCATGGCATATTCGATATGCCCAAAACAGTAACAATAATGGCCCTCATTCCTCTGACCCTGAACCTGACAGGGACGAATGGAGACATTACTGGAGAACCTCCTCCCCCACAGCAAGCAAATCGATGAACTACATGATGACAGTGAGACAGTGATACTGTGATGATTTTTAAAAGTTATCCGAGGATTTTGTTGTTGTTGTTGTTGTTGTTATAGAACCAGTTAATTCCCACAAACTTCTGCAAAGTACCCTCTCAGAATCTCAGAAGCAGGCACTGCTACTCATTCAAAAACATTAAATGGACATTTTATGCCAAAAGTTTACAACTTGTTTTGTTTTGTCAACACCCATCTGTGCTCAGGGCTTACTCCCCATTCCTTGTTCAGGAGTAACTTCAAGATTGCATATGGCTCAGGAGACAGTATGCAATCTTTGGAATAAAAGGGTTGGTTACATGCAAGACAAGTGCCTTAAATCCCATTCTTTCTCTGGCCCAGGAAGTACTTATCTTTAAGTATTGGGCTTAGAATAGTGTCAGTGTCTGACAGGTACAAATAACGGCTCATTTAAAACATGAATTTTATCAATGATCTGATGATTATAATTAACCACTTACTTCCATCAGACCTATGGTCCCTGAGAAGCACCCAGAAATATCTTAGATGTTAGTAGTATATTGGGTCTATCAACTACAAAAACGGGAAAGTATTTTCAGAATAAATATTGCCTTATCAACAGCAAAAATAAAAAACAGGATCAGGGTGAAAAAGTGAATTTTCTACATTCAAAACAAGAAATATGTTTGTATCTCATGAGCATGGGACAAGTCCTATGAAATGTGATTTTAACTTTGCAGAGAACAAATATTATTCTTCCAAGTTGGTGAGACTCAGTGGCACCTGAGCTCATGCTGAGGCTATGGAGAACTATGTTTCTACACACCAATGAATTTAAATTCCCTCAGGCCTTATCAACTGTGATGCCATTTCTCCCTGAATATTTTCTTCCCATCTTTTCCCCCCCTTTCTATCTTATTATTTCAGACTGGAGCGACAGCACAGCAGTTAGGGCATTTGTCTTGCACACGGTTGACCCGAGTTTTATTCCTCTGTCCCTCTTGGAGAGCCCAACAACCTATCAAGAGCATCCCTCCCACATGGCAGAACCTGGCAAGCTACCCATGGCGTATTCAATATGCCAAAAACAGTAACGACAAGTCTCATAATGGAGACGTTACTGCTGCCCACTCGAGCAAATCGATGAACAACCGGACGACAGTGCTACAGTGCTATCTTATTATTTCAAAAGGAAAATCTTTCTAGACAATTATCCAAACCCCAGAGCTTAAATTAATTTTTCATATAACTATTTATATTGAAAGTGTAGTTTTTTTGATTAATCATGGAAAAAAGAGTTATGAATGCATCTGAATTTTTTTTTAATTTTATTGAATCAGCAAGTGGAAAGTTACAAACTTCTCAGGCTTATATCTCAGTTATACAATGCTCAAACACCCATCCCTTAACCAGTGCCCATATTCCACCACCAATATAAACAAAAACAAAAGCAAAAACAAAACAGACAAACAAACAAAAGAAAAAACAGTATACAGACCACCCCTCACCCCCCAACCCACCCCATAGGTGAGTGATAATTTCACTTCCTTTTCTCTTTACCTTGATTACATTCCAGATTTCAACACATAACTCACTATTGTTCTTAGAGTTTCAAAACAGACTCACTATTCTTGTTGGAATTTATCCCCTAAGAATACAGCTCTATTAATAGGGAAATATTTGATAATAAGTTTTCCATTGATGTGAATGAAGAGATAAAATGTCGCGCGGCCGCTACCGCGGCCGCGCAGCCCCAACTGAGGCTGGCCCTGTATCCCGCGGCTGTTTCAAGTTCAAAGCACACATTTTTTTTTTTTTTTCCGCGCCAAAGTTCATACCTTCTCAACGGACCCACAAAATGTCGGACACCACGCCTTCTCCCGGAGGGGAGAGAGACCAAGAAGGAAGGTTATTTCCTCCGTTAGCCGGCGTGGGGCAAAAGCTTAGTTCACAGTCTCCATACATGGGTGCAAGCACTTGCTGGAACCCCAATTCCTAAAGCTGTCTGTGGTTCCCGCTCGTTCCACATCCACCGGCTCTGCAGGGGCATGGGCGCCGGGGCCGAAAACCCGGCCGGCCGGAGCCGAGCACGGGCCCCAACTGCATCTGAAATTTTGTATCAGGTTAGAAACACGGACACTTATTAGAGATGAGAATACTTCTGCTACTCCTAGGAAGAAACTAAGGGAAAACCAATTCTTCAATGATCTGTTCTCAGACTTCGCTTTTTCTGTTTTACCAGGGAATCCATTCTGGAAGGTTATAATCATTATAGTATTTTGTCATTAATCTGATAAGAAAAAAACTAATGTGATTGTTAACATTATTACTTTTTATAATAAGCCAAGCAATACTATATATGTGTGTGTGTGTGTGTGTGTGTGTGTGTGTGTGTGTGTGTAGTTAACAGTAACAAGTTTCACAATGGAGACATTACTGGTGCCCGCTCGAGCAAATCGATGAGCAGTGGGATGACAGTGATACAGTGACAGTGAGTTACGATGAATAACTGTAGTATATATAGTATGATAGGATATAGCTATAATTTGTCAGTTATGGAGCTACTATATAATACAGATTTTAAAAATCTGCAATCTTTTCAAAATTTTTATGAAGGGCCCTTCAAAATGCAAATTTTTATTTATGTAATTTTCATAGGATGTAATTTGACATAGTCTCCATCTCCTATGCAAGGGTCTTGTGGCAAACACTATTTAGTTTGCAATTACCATACAGTTAAATGACTAACCACAGAAACTCACTCCATGATCACTGAAAAACTGGCCACACTTAGAGCTCAAATTGACACTGAAGAAAATGGATCTGCCTCTCACCCACACCCAGGAAGTTACTGCAGCAAGATTGTTCAAGCATGACTACTATACTGTGAAGAAACACAATTGCTCTGTGCTGTGTGAGTCCTAAACGACTGCTACCTTAGGTTCTGTTCTCCCACTGCAAATACAGCTGGAATTATGAGGAAGGGTAACAAGGAGATAGGAGTCATAGGAACAGGCTAAAATTGGCTCCAAGTATGTTCAGATGAGATAGTTGAATTCTTTTTGTACATGTTTTTTCCTCAAAATCAGCTGCGGTTTACTATATATGAAAATTATTATTACCTGGGGATGGAGTGTTGGGTTGTACTCAGAAGTATTCAGGAGCTATTTCTGATTGTGCTTAGGGGAATCACTCCTGTTGGTATTGTATATTGGGGATCAAAGTAAGGTCAGCTGCATGCAAGTGGTAGAGAGCATGCCTTGGATGTATGAGGTCCTGGATTTTGTGCCCAGTGACACATGGCCCTCTAAGCCCAGAGTGACTTACTCTATTAGTCCTGGACATGCTGACTATGGCTCCTCTCTATCTCTCTCAACAAGATTTGCTTCTACTCTTTGTTATCTTCTGTATTTGACTGTCCACAAGAATGAACCACTCTTCCTGGTTATCACATTTTCATTTAGTTCCATCTATCTGAGGCTAGACTAGATATAGGAATAATTTCTTGCTAAAAGGAAGTGCCTCTGCATCACTTTTTGAGAGCACCTGGGTCTCCTGGAGGATGTGATAGATAAAAATCTGGTTACCAGATTTCAACTATCCTGTGATTACTATCCTTTCAGGAAAACCAGCAAGTGCACTGTGACTCAAACTTCTATAATTTCAATGGCGGCATCTGCCACATGAGTGAAGGATCTCTCAACCATTCTGTCCAATAGAACCTTCACTGCTTCCAGCCCCAGTCAGGTTATGAATGACCCTATTTTAGTCTCCAAGGGATACTGCCACGGAACTCCCAGTTGGGTGGCCAAAGAAAGCAGAAATGTTCTGGATGCTCAAAGTCTGAAATTCAGAGGGTTCAGGGACATGTGGCCACTGAGATTCTGGGAAGTCTTGTCCTGTCCTTTCCTGTCCTTTCCTAGTGGCAGGCATCTTAATCATCCTGACCTCTGTCTCATGGCATTGTGTGTGTATGTGAAAGAGTGGGGGGAGTGAGAGAGAGGGGTGGGAGACAGAGAGAGGGAATGAGAGGCAGAGAGAGATGGAATTCCTTAATGGAGGGATTACTAGCACACACTACCCCAGGATGACCTCATGTTAACTATATCTACAAAGGTACAACTTCTTTTTAATTGAGGTGGCATGGATCTGTAAGACTGTGTCTATGCTGAGGGAACTGAAGGGGTTTCAATCTTTTCAAACATATGTTACCACAACACAACTATCCCCATATACCAGTGTCCATTGGTTGCTACACCCTTTTAACCTTCCTACTATCTCCTCTTATAAACTCAATTCTGCAGACACCAAGGATTTGATTTTGTTTATTCCTTTACTATAAAAACCTGAATTTTCACCATCCCTGAGTCAGGAGGGTTCCATAAAGATGGAGGGAAGCAAATAAAGAGTGGCATACAAAGCTCAGGCTTGTACGTGCTCCCTCACCTCTGTCTCTGTTGCCATGGCCACACATATGCCCTGAAAAATGCCTGTACAGAGGTGACTGATTCTGAGCCTGTGCACTCCGGTGAAACCTGTCCTACAGAATCTCTGTCCTTTGGCACTTTTGAGGCCAGATTCCTTCCAGAGGAGGCCTGTCCCACCTATCAGAGGACACAAGACAGGCAACATCCTGTCATATACCCACAAGATACCATATTCTCCATACTCTCTTTCCCTACAAGAATTGCGACTATCTCTCTTCATTGCCAAATTGCCTCCTATAGTGAACTGTCACTTCTAATTCATGGCTAACGACCCCCTCTTTGGTTTTCTGCACATGGCTGAGGAGCAGACTCTAGGAAATGCTGTGCTGTCTAATTGCAACAGCGTTTTAGGCCCCTGTTCCCACTTTCTCAATCCTTCCAGGGACGGGCTTGCACAGACAGAACCCCAACACAGCCGCTGCCTTTCAGACAATGTCCAGATGTTGCGCTTCACACCATACTTGCAATTGCCTTCGAGGGAAGCTCTCTGCCGAATCTAGTGTGAGATGTGTGGTTTCAGATTGCACTGTTCTGGGGCACATGCTAAGCTTCTTCCCTAATAACAACTGCTACCAAGCTTAAAGGGCAGCTTTCAGAAAGAGAAATTTGCAGGAAGTGGCTAAAAGGTTAATAAAAGAAACAAAACAAAACAACTCGACTTTTCCTTGAAGTTTGGTGGGAAGAAGGAGACACATGCTGACGACTGAAAGCCAAAGAGCTGCTCTAATTCTGCCTTCAGTCTTCCTTGCTGGAGTCTCATCCAAGTCCAGCATCCTCTCTGAAGGACTGTCCTGGGGAAGTCAGGTCTGGCCTACCTCATCAAGGGGATCCAAGGACTCCAGAAGTCCCGAGATGTAGGGGAGAGTGGAAGGAGATTTTGTAGAGTTAGAAAAAAGACTTAATCATATTTCTTTCCTTAGGAGCAAACCAACTCTTATTAATTAAGGGCATTGAGAGTGAGTTGGGGAGCAGCATGGCAGGGGGCGGGGGCAGTAGATGCCCCGTCAGCCCTTTCTTTTGGTACAGGGGTGGGGCAGTTTCTTCATAAGCTAGGTCTCCAGCTACCTTCCTCCAGGGCTTTTCATTGGAAACAGAGGTGCACACGCCACCCCAAACTCAGTCTGGGTTTCAGATAAATCTAAATTGTCAAACACAGCTTCACTCAGCTATAGGAGTGAGCTACCCTGCCAGAGCCAATGGGGACAGGGGAGGAGCCTTGGGCCTGTTGCCATTTCACAAGTCAAAGAACTTTCTCATTTTTTTATTTAATACAGAAAAATAGAAGCCACTTCCATTGCCCCGAGTTGTGGTTAGTCAAGGCTGAGGCAGGGTCCACTTCTGTAAATAGAGTTTCTCGGGAGCACAGCCACCCCCTTCTCTACGGCTATTTGCAATGACAGAATACATTAGTTCTGACGAAGACCAGATGACCTGCAAAGTCTACAATAATTACATAAAATATTGATATAAAAAGTTTACCAAGCCAGTCCCAAAGCACTGAAGACAGTTTTTTTTTTTAAATACTACCCACCTGTCTGTTTTCCTTTTCCATGCTGTAGCTTCCACTTCGAAGAACAGAGGGTTTCTCAAAATCAGATGGGCAGTTTTTTGCTAGTTTATTTTACTTTCCCGTAGACAGGGCTCTCAGTGTGTGGGGGGGGACGGTGAGGGGGGACTATTAAGTCTGGAAAGATGTAAGGTGGAGAGAAGGAAAAGCAGATGAGAAACATTTGGTTGCAAGGATGGAAGAAGTATTGGTGGACAGTCCAGGAATAGAGGGATGGCAAGTGGAGAAGCCTGGCAGAGGGATCCCATCCCCAGGGCCCTTGTTGTCTCCAGGTCACCCCGTCCCTCTTTTACACAGCTCTTTCCCTGAGTTTTGAGGTTCCTCCAACCACAAAAGAGGGAAACAGAGGAGAGAGCATCCTCCCACAGTCCCTCCTCTGGGAATGCCAACGCCTCTTTCCCTAATTCGTCCCTCTAATTTCCATCATTTCTGCTCTCACCTTTGCCTCCAGCCCTCAACCCCAGGTTATTGGAGACTTCCACATCCAACCTCCCCAGGGAAAGAGGTGGGGAACATAAACACAGGCAGAGTCTGTATTAACGCCATCCACTTTCATTATGAGATGTTCACCTGCATTTAAATACATTTATTGTATAAACCAAGCAGCAAATCAGATTTTTTAAACAAATTGGTGGTATAGGGTTGGAAGCAGGTAGACTTTTGAATGCTGGATGCATCTGTTCTGTAGTATTTGTTTTTGAAGAAAATGCATTTAATTCTATAAATCACTGTTACTATGGCCAACTGCTGGTACCTGCAGGTGGCTGTGCACATAGAACCCCAATTTATAGCGATATTGGCTTAAATGTGGTTTGCATTCTCCAAGTAAAATCTAGTGCACAGAATTTTGCACATCAAGATGTTTGGACAATACGACCACCTTGTATTTTCTTGACCTGTATTTCTTTAGAAGAGTGGTTATCCACATTTGGCAGTATCAGAGCCTGCCTGTGCTCAGAGGTCACTCCTCGTGTTGCTTAAGGGACCATACATGGTACCAGAAATTAAACTGGTGTTGTTTACATGCAAAGGAAACTCCTTACATACCCATGTATTATCTCTCTGGACATCCTGTAATATTTCATAAGTAAACAGAGAATTCTCACAGATTTGGCCATGTTTGTCCTTCCCAGCCAATTTTGGAGGTTAGTAAAAATATTTCCATTTGGTAGATAAGGCCCAGTGAGGGTAACTGTAAGTCAAGGTTGACCTAAAGTAGGAAGGAAACAAATACTAAGATTTTGGGTTTCAAATTCTTGCAATTTTTCCCAATAATTCTCACTGTATTTTCTAAATAAATGGACGCCTCTGCCATTGTTTGCAAGACACTCTAGGTTCTCTTGGCCATTATGTGTGGCTGGTACATTCAATAAAGGACACAGCATAAACATATCTGAAGAAAACAAGATAAATAACATGTAGTCAACTCTACAAGTCCTTTTGTGATTTTTATAATCAACAAATATTAAAGAATGGTTACCACTCCCCTTTAAAAAATAAAACAAAGAAAGTGATTAATTTAAAATGCTTAATAACTGAACTAAAGTGGGAATTACAAATTTTGGGGGATACCATTGGGATATTGGGTTGGGGTGATATTGGGTGGGGGAGAGAACAAAACAAACTGTTCCCATTGTACTTATCCTTCCTTCCAAAAGACAATTAATCATCCTAACTCCATGTTAGAAGCAGATATTAGGGCTGCAGAGAAGAGGATTGGAGCCAGAGCAGTTTTCTAATCTTTTCTTGAGTTTCTGTAAATATAAAATAGTATTTACCTTTCATGTTTCCTGTAAGGCTTTAGAAGTTTCATTCATTTTTACTGATTTTTTAGCACAGCGTATGTCATATAGAACTTGATGATAAATGTTTGTTATTTATCTTGATTTTGTTTTGGTTTTTGGTTTTGGAACACACCCGGTGATGCTGGAAATTACACGTAGTTCTTCACTCAGGAATTATTCCTAGTGATGCTTGGGGACCATATGGGATGCCGGGATCAAACTCTGGTCAACAGTGTGCAAGGCAAGTGACCTACCGCCTGTATTGTCTCTCAGCCCCCAGATCTTGATAGCATTATTGATAAAAATAACATGTTTTTGGCTTTTCAGCAGGTAAGGCATTTGCCTTGCACGCAGTTGAACTGGGTTCGATTCCTTCACCCCTCTTGGAGAGCCCGACAAGCTACCGAGATATCCTGCCCCCACAGCAGAGCCTGGCAAGCTACCTGTGTATTCCATATGCCAAAAACAGTAACAACAAGTCTTACAATGGAGATGTTACTGGTGCTCCCTCGAACAAATGGATGAGCAATGGGATGACAGTGATACAGTGACAGTGATAGTTTAGCCAATACCCTTGCAATTTCTGTGAAAAGATGCTACTTGGTTGAGGCATTAGATACTTGCAGAAACCTGTTACAGGAAAGGTGGCTTGTCTTTCTCTTATTTCTTGCTACACAGTGTTCTTACCTCTATTAAGCTAGCAGAAAGCCCCAGGCAATATTACCTCTTCAAGATGAGGACAGGCTCCCACATCAGGGCTGTCAGAGAGAATTTGGGGCATGTGAGCCATTTAAATGAATCAGACCTGACAAATCCGATTTACAGATTAAAATAATGTTGTGATATTTACCAAAAGTATATATAGCAAGTTAAGACACCTCCGACAGCCAACATTGATTGCCTGTTTTAATCAGCTGGTATAATTTAGCTAGTACTAGAAGCAAAATGCTTAGGAAAGGTAAATCCGATCATATATAATTCCCATTTTGATGCATTTAAAATCAAGTGAGATTTGCTCCGGGTTTGCCACAAGGTGACACATCTAGTATATTATGTGAGGTCACATCAGGTTGCATTTGGGTGTCAGGCGAAAATGTGACTTGACATAAACATATGCCAAACAAAACATTAAGGCAATTTCACCTGGTGCCGGTATATTAAGAGAGACAGAGAGACAATGGAAACCCAATGCTCTTCACACATTCACCAGGTCTCTGATGCTTGTGGGACTTTGTTGATATTACCTCATCAGTTCCACAACATTTCTAAGCAGAATCAAGAATTATAGCCTTAAGTGAGACCTCAAGAAGTCCCTTTCCAAGAAAAAAGCCCTGGGGCAAGGTTATTTCTTGAAGGATGGTTTGGCTTTTAAAGCATATTTGTTGAATGAACAAATGAATGAATGAAAAACTTCTCTTTCCTTCCAACCCCAGATGGCCGCTTTGCCCTGGGGGCAGGAAAGGGGTAAGAAAGCCTGGCATAGCCCGAGGGGTTTAAAGCCCTCTGCACTCATTCATTTATTATTTATACCCTGCCTACTTCTAACAGAGATTTGAAGCAGCTTACAACAACAGATACCCGCAATAAAAAGCCTTTCTCTCCGTCATCCCTTGCAGGCTTATATTATTGCATTCATGATCATCAAAAACGAGTATTAAATGGCTATTTGCATGGGATGCTGTGTCAGGGGCTGAATAAATCAGGCTGGGCCAGGCTCTGACCTCGTCAATTTTCGTGGGCGGTTTACACTCATTTGTTCTTGGACAAATATTTATTCAGCGCATTCCCCTTGTAAGTGCAGTCAGGCAGGGTAGGGGATGCAAAAATGAATCACATGTGGGTCCCGCAACTGCCCTCAGGAAGGTTACAGACTAGATGGCTAGAGAATTTTGTGTGTGTGTGTGTGTGTGTGTGTGTGTGTGTGTGTGTTTGAGGACTGAAGCAATAGCACAGCGGGTAGGGAGTTTGCCTTGCATGCAGCTGACCCAGGTTTGATTCCTCCGTCCCTCTTGGAGAGCCTGGCAAGCTACTGAGAGTATCCTGCCCGCACAGCAGAGCCTGGCAAGCTACCCGTAGCGTATTTGATATGCCAAAAACAGTAACAACAAGTCTCACAATGGACTTGTTGCTGCCTGCTAGAGCAAATCGATGAACAATGGGATGACAGTGCTACAGTATGTGTGTGTGTGTCTGTGTGTCTGTGTCTATGTGTCACAAACTTAAATCTCTGTGTGCCAGGTAAATGGGGTCAACGTTGTGAGGGGCTGCAGCGGACAACAGGCTGCATCTGCTCATGGGGGAGACCTACACAGAAACCAGCTACAGGCTGGGATGTAACAGAGAATTCAGCCTTTCTAGATCCTTCTTGTTCTCCTGGCACTCTGAATGCTCTTCTCCTTGCTGCCCTTCCTAGTGATATCCACAAAGCCCAGTGCTTCACTTCCTCTTTCTTAGAAGGCTGGCATGTCATTTGGTGACTTTGGGATGCAAATTATCACATCTATGGGGCTCTTCTCTCTGCTGTCACCCACAAAAGTATCATGGCACTGTCACTGGGTAGTAAGAGTACACATCTTTGGAACAGAACTTCTTACATTTCTATTTATATCAGTATCCCTGAGAAGATTATATAAACAAGGATTCTAAGACTCCATTCCTGGAAGCTCTGTTTCTTCAAGAAGTCTAGAGTTCCCCTAAAATTAGAATGTTTAACAAGCTTCACAGCAGTCTCTGCGGAAATTCTCAGGGTCCTCCTTGTGATATAATACCCAGGGGATGTACATCAAGGAGAACATTCAGAAGAATAGGACGTGTATCTGATTTATTCAGAGTTGAACTCCTTGTGCATAGATTAGGTTTGGGTAAACCTAATGTCTACCCAACCTAATGTGTCAACTAGAGAAAGTCAATATTGACATGTATATTTTTTGAATTAGTGATACTGCTTAATAATTATCAATGATAATAATAACTTTGGAAAGATATAAAGATATACTTAAAGAAGTGAAAATTGTGCAGATGTGGGATGATGAGGAAGAGAATCTGTCTCGTCAATGGAGTAGGAAATCATATGAGTCTTGCCTAGTCCTCAAATACTTGGAAAGCTATGAAAATAGAAATTCAAAGAAATATTTGTATTTCTATGTTCACAATGGCATTATTTATAATAACCAACTAAAACATGGTATCAGCTTAAAGGTCCATCAACATATTACTGAATAAGGAGTCTTTGGTACATATTCTCAACAGAATAATACACTGCCATTTTAAAAATTAAAGTCACTCCTCTCTCATTCTCACTACTATATCAACTTAAAAACTACATCAAATCAAAAAATCAGTAAGGAAACACTGGTCTTAGAGGTAGAAATGGAAGAAATGAATTGAACAGACATATGAAGGGCTCCTTATCCTGTGTAAGTTTAGTATACGCTATTTTCTAGTGCACATGGGACTTTCTCTAGGGCCATATGCAGAGTTACACAACTTATCAACAAGATATTCCCCACTATCCTCTCAGACCATGATGTTGTAAAAATTGGGGACTAGGGGGTTGGAGTGATTGTACAGCAAGTAGGGTGCTTGCCATTCATGCAGCTAATCTGGCATCCCATATAATCCCTTGAGTACTGCCAAGAGTAGTTCCTGAGTGCAGAGCTATGAGTAACCCCTGAGCATCCCTGGGCTTGGCCCAAAACCAAACAGAAAAAAGAAATTAATCCCAAACTAGATGGGTAGAAGGAGTACTTAAAAACTTGACATTAAACAGCAAAGAAAGAATTTTCTAAGTTGTTTTAAAAAACTCTACAAAATAGAACTTATGTTTTAAAAGGATACGTAGTAAGGAAGCAACAAATAACCAAAGGTAACCAGAGAGTTAGTTTATAGAACTGAGCTGCAGGGTGAGTGTTGGATGGGAGTGGTCTTTGGGGATATTGTTGAAGGGAAGTGGACACTCTGGTGGAGAGCGTGGTGGTGGAATGATGTCTGCATGAAACCCCACCATATGGGGAATGTAGAAATTACTAAAGAAAATGAACTGGCAAGTCCTATGAAACTAACTTCTAGAGTTGGTGAGTACCGGTAGCTCCTGGAGGCAAAGGGGTGAAGATAGAAGGAATAGGGAGAGGTTCTCTGTTGTGGTAAGATGACACAAAAACAGTGGTGGTGAGTGAATTGAGTCTTATATGGAGAGGAGTGAAGCAAGCCCCCTAATTCTGTAATAATGTAAACTAATGCTAAACCTATAAAAAAAAAAAAGAAGCAAAGGGAACTGAACATAAAGTGGAAAGGCTGAAGACAAAGATCAGGATTGGGAAGGAAGTCTTGAAGTTTGACCACTGAATCACAGGCCCATCTGGCTTCTCATCATTCCCCCTTCCCTTTCTTGGCTCTTGAAAGAAGGATCTTTCTGAAAGAGAAGACAGGCTGATAGAGGCATGGGTGTAGGACGGCCATGAGGAGAGCTTAGGCCCTTGAGGGTGGAGGTTATGCACTGAAGACTGTGTTGTGTTCTACCAGGAATACTGAGCACGTGTCTAATCAGCATCCAGGAGGCCCCACCTTTCCTATTCTATGCAGAGCCAGACTCAAGTATGGCTGTTTGGGGCTGAGTCGTTTACCCTGTGGCATTTAGTCATTATCAGGTTAAATTTATGTTTTTGTATTATTGGCTTTGATTAAAAAAAAAAAAGCAAAAACAAGTATATATCCTGTTAAAAGATCACTCCTACAACTTCTTCCAGAGATTTATTACTGGGCCTCGTAATTTACTCATCTACTGTCAAAAAAATTTCATGCCTGATGTCAGATATCAGTTAACAGAGAATAGAGATGCCCATTGCATCTGCAGACGGCTGACACTTTTCAGGGTAAGTGGATCTGGGTCCAGGTAGCTGCTCTCCGTGAGGATGGTTACCTTACACACCTTGTAAACATCTCTGGTTGCCCAGATGATTTTCTGCTCACTCTATCATCATTTTCACAGTGTAGTGAAATGGGACACTGAATCCAAGCTGGTTGAACGGGACTTCTTCCCAACATGCTAATGATTAAGAAAGTAATAAATGAATCTAGAGTTTGTTTTTGGACAATTAGGAAAATTTTTTCAGTCTCTGTCTTCTTCCCCAAGGTTCAAAAGAAGGAACATACCCGCAATTGCTGCATTTATATGTCCATTTTCATGTAAAAAAGATAGAAGACTTCAATTCTGAATGCTCATATGACTTTGCACAAGAGGTGTAGATTTTTTCAGTGGGGGTTCTTTTTTTTAATTAATAGTTTATTTTTAATTAGTGAGTCAATGTGAGGGTACAGTTACAGATTTATACATTTTTGTGTTCATGTTTCTCCCTTACAAAGTTTGATAACCCATCCCTTCACCAGTGCCCATTCTCCACCACCAGTAAACCCAACATCCCTCCCCCCCTCCCCAGTCCCGTCTCCCCCCACCCCACACTGCCACTATGGCAGGGTATTCCCTTTTGTTCTCTCTCTCTGATTAGGTGTTGTGGTTTGCAATAAAGGTGTTGAGTGGCCATTGTGTTGTCTCTAGTCTATATTCGGCCCGCATCATCTTTCCCCCACATGACCAACAACCACATTTTACTTGGTGTTCCCTTCTCTGAGTTGCCCAGAATGAGAGAACAGCCTCCAAGCCATGATGACAACCTCCTGGTACTTATTTTTACTATTCTTGGTGTTAGTCTTATAGTCTATTATTCTATATTCCACAGATGAGTGCAATCTTTCTATGTCTGTCTCTCTCTTTCTGACTCATTTCACTTAGCATGATACTTTCCATGTTGATCTCAGTGGGGGTTCTTTCAGTAATACAAGTTCACCGATGGCTTCTAACAATACTTAAAATTCAAATTCATAACAATGTCCCACCATGTCTAAGAGGTTTGGAGCTCAGCTACTATTCTCACCTCTCTATTTTTTGCTCTGATACATGCTCTTTGCCCCTATAATACCCTAAGCTTAGCCTGTTTTGGGATTTTTTCTCATACTTCCTTCCCCCAAAACCTTCATCACCATAACCTCCCAACCCCTCAAGCGGAATGCTGTTACCCTAGATTTTTGCATAACTGGCTCTCCTTCTTGGCTTCTTGCTATTCAAAGGTCAGCTCAAATATTTGATATTTCCATGGCCATTCAATGTCTCATCATTTCCATCCAGATAGTCTCAACCACAGTTCAAAATTTAATTTTTTTCAATGTACTTTCCTCTAATTTAAATCTTACCATGTTTGTTTGGTAGTTTGTTTACCAATAGTTCTTCTATTATGTGGCACATGAATTCTTAAAAACCACTGTTACACACAAAATTGCATAATCTAAACCACATATATTGGGGGGGAAATGGGATTGGGGACTCGACACTCAAAACTTTAGTCATTTACATATCAAAAAACAAGATTAAAACAAAAATTGTAGCAAGTTTTGCATTTGTTCAATTAGCAAGAAACTTATAAATTCTACAATGTCACTTTTTCTTGAAAAGACCTGAAATTTGCATGAGGAAATAGGCAGTGGGAGGGTTGCAACTTTCAAAGTGGTTAGAGAAATTATAGGGACTAATGAATCTCATAATACCCCAGAAAACTGAGATAGATGGTGGGTATTCTAAGTGTACATACATATCCTTTTGCATATTCTAATGTGACTCAGTTTAACTGATCCAGTATTTTGCATTCGAGGAGTTCTCATAGAAGAAACCATGCATAAGAAAACATGAAATTTGTATTATGCTCAAATTATTCTTTAATATAGCAGTATCACTGGAATAAATTCACATTTTCAAAATAAGCTTTATCATAGATTTGCTAATTCTGTTATTTCATTGCTATATTACCAATATAGCACACAATAGGCTTCAAATAAATACTTGTTTAATAAATGAATGCATGGTTCTTTTTCTTTCATCTCCACCTACCAGCAATTCCTTTAAAAGATTACAGTGAATATGTACAGTGGGTAAGGTGTTTGCCTTGCATGCAGCTGACCCGGGTTCGATTCCTTTGTCCCTCTCAGTGAGTCTGGCAAGCTACCCGTGGCGTATTTGATAGCCAAACACAGTAACAAGTCTCACAATGGAAACATTACTGGTGCCCACTCGAGCGGGTGCCCGCTCGAGCGAATCGATGAACAACAGGATGACAGTGCTACAGTTGGTTCATGATTTCTGTGGAGTTGGTTTTGCTGAGGGAGGGTAATAGTAGGAAAGATGAGCAGGATCTCAAAATTGTTCTATTGGAGGAATAGGTTTTCTGGAAACAAACACAAAAGTGAAAGCAAAGTCAAACCAAGACTACAACAAATGATTATGACAATCCATCTAGGTTCCTCCATCTCTGACATCATGGGTGATGTCTTAGGCTCTCTCTGTCCAAATAATACTCTAAACATGGATTGTTTTAAAAAGTCCGTGCAGAAGTGTGAATAAAGTCAGGAAACAGGACCCTATGTTGTGTGGGGAAGCTCCTGGATTTCATTCCACTAGGATTAAAAGAAGTCTTGAGTTTAGCTAGCACTATGCACTATCGCCCATTGTTCATTGATTTGCTCCATCAGGCACCAGTAATGTCTTCATTGTGAGATTTGTTACTGTTTTTGGCATAATGAATACACCATAGGTAGCTTGCCAGGCTCTGCCATGTGGGCGGTGTACTCTCAGTAGGTTGCTGGGCTCTCGGAGAGGGACAGAGGAATCGAACCCGGGTCGGCCACATGCAAGGCAAATGCCCTATCCACTGTGCTATTACTCCAGTCCAAGTTTAGCTGGTAAGCAGGCACATTTGTTGGGAATATCTAACTTCTTCCTTCTTATGAATGTGTCTCAGATCTAAAATTTAATCACTCTCTATTAGGTCAGAGAACAGAATTAAAAGTGGCTTCGAAAGGTCATCCTAGACAGTTGGGTTATTCATATTCCTAAAGGGTTTGAAAATTGTTTGAATTTTAGGAAAATTGTCTAGCACTACTAAGTAAAAGGTCAAATCAGAAAGCCTCCAAAGAATTAAGGAATGCTCTTTCTTCTCAATTTCCTCTGATTTAAATTCTAAACCTAAGAAAATGTGCCTGAAAAATCCAAATGTTGCGGTTGAGTTGCTTTAGTTTATCAGGCAAAATAGGAAATATTTTGTTATGATTCTTTACTTCCCCAGTAACTGCTCAATCTTATGGAGAGTTGAGTGAAGTGGCAAAGTAATTACATGGTGAGTGCCATATATTTACAATTATTTATGTTTTCTAGATTGGAGTACAGTGTAATTATTTTTGGTCTTATTAAGTGCGAATTACCAAGTAGTCTTCAGGAACATGTAATTACTATGTACTATAGTCACATGCCACTTACCAAGCAAAATGAATGCACTGAAAATTTTATTTAATGCAAGTAAAATGATGCATATGGTTTTATGAAGCAAAGGACGAGGACCTACCTCCTGTACTGGGGCAGAAAACTGTACCATGAACTATATCAGCAATTCTTCAGGGCCTGAATGCCTAAGAATGTGGATATTTGGAGCACCAGCCCAAACAGTAGGCTTCAATTACTCAGTAAGTCAACACTAGGAGGTGAAGCCCTGGGCCTTTGCTTTTGATAAGTCTCCCAGGTACTTCATGAGTGCATCTGCTCCCAGAGTCACAGTGTATTCTGGCTAATAGGTTTATCTCCAGACACAACAGATGGGAAAAATGGTGTGCTACATGGTGCATTTTTTCCCCTGTTGTTCACGGTTGGGCTAGTGTGTTTGTCTTTTTAGATTCTACTTTGTCAATTATTCTTCCTCCTCTGGTTGCAAAGATACAGAAGTTTTATTACATGCTGACTATTCCTGTGAGTTTGGTTTTGAATGTATATTCATTTATTTATATTCAATTTAATTTAGAGTTTTATATTCTAGTGAGCATACATACGGTATGAGGTACAGAAGTATGAGGAGGGTTTGTGATTTGCCATGATCAGAACAAACTAGATTGTTCAACTATTTTCAGAGCACTTACTCTAAGCAAGGAAATTTCACTTTTTCTATCCATTCATTCAATATGTCTTATTCTTTAATTGAGTTCATTGAAATGGTTACAGGCTCAGGATCTAGACTCAGGGAATGCCAGTCCCTCCATTTACAATAAAAGGAAATCATGAGGACAATGATCTGATTGATTGAGTCTCTTCAAACTTTGAGTGTTGAAAAGCCTTCAGCTTTCAGAGATGATGATTAGTACTGGAGAATACCATTAGTAGGTCCTATCTGTAGGATTTCGGGAGGTAATCATGCCTTTGGAATATGCTCCTCACCAGTGGGATAAGAATTCCTATGAAAGACACTGGAGAGATTTCTCACACAAGGGACAAAAATACAGGTGAGCCAGAAGAGACTCCTCACCAGATCTCTCTGACAACCAGTTCTCAGACATCAACTTCTGTGACTGTGACAAATACATTTCTCTAGTATACAAGCCACTCCCCCTGCCTGTGGATTTTTTTGATAGCAGCCTGATAAGATGATGAGCACATTGTTTCTGGGGCTCCCTTTTTCCTTATAGATCAAATAGATCAACAATGCCTATAACAGAGAAGAAATTGGAGGAAAAATTCTATAAGGCATGAAAAGTGCTTAAACCAATTACTATATACAAGCACCCCCCAACTCTCCTGACCCCATCACCACTTCTACTGCTCCCATTAGCTATTCCTGATGATTAATCCTGATGATTGCTCCTCCCACAATACTGGTTTGTGCATTTTCTTTCTTACTTCCATTCTGAAAAGTCAAGAAGACACTTTTTACATTTTTTTTTCTCACACATTTTCACAGTTCCAACCACACCGACAGGCAGGAGTAGAACATGCTTTCTCTTTGCCAAGGCAGAGAAAAGGTTAACTTTTTGACTTCAAGAGAAGCCAGCTGGAGAAGCAGACTGTCTGCTAATGGTAAGGGAGGGGAAGCCAGAACTAATTTTAGCCATCATTCCTCAATCAATGTCCAGTTCCTTCTCATCCTCCTACTGGCCTGCCCCCAACTCTCTCTGGACTGGGAGGCCCAAGGCTGTTTCTTTCCCCCAGGGCACCTTTCATCCCAGGAGGGAGAGAAATAATACTATAAGCAACTCACTGCCTCTTCCAATGAACCCTTGGGTCCTAATTTAAAAATAAGTATGAATTGCTACAAATACCTGTGTTTTATCATCTGCAAATTATCTCTTTTACTCAAAATCCCTTATTATGCAGGCTTGGTCCTTTCCGGCCTTCTTTTTTGGAAAGTGATGTTTTCAGAAATGTGAGGCATGGCTGCAGAAAAATTTGAGAAAGTCCAGATACACTTTAACTCAGCTTCATAGTAAACAAGGATGAGGAAAGCAGAGATTAATGATGATTGCTAGGGTGAACCCATATGCTTGTATAACTTTTTTCACCCTTGCTGTTAGAATGGAAATAGCAAGGGTAAAGGAGAGAAAATTATGCAAGTAAATATTATATTTCACAAGCCTGACTTCTGCTATAAAGATCGTGAAACAATATGCATTTCTGAAATGCAAACATTTTTCACTTACTAACATTTATAATTAAGGCACAAATTTTTACTGGAACAAAAATCCTAGCTTGGGGAATAGAAGCATAAACAGAAACACAATTAATGCTTTTGCTGACAGCAGGTTTCTGCTGTGGGTTAGAGCAAGCATTCCATGTTTGCATAAACACCAACACATAGTTCTGAACATGCACAAACATACATGCACATAAACATGATCATAGGCAACCAGAGCTCAAAAACAATAGGGAGCCTCAAGTGCTAAGATCTCAGAATCACCTGGGGCCCATGGTGTCCCGGATTGATAAATAGCACAGAAAAGACCTAAATGATAAAGTCTGGACTCAGAAAGAATTAAAGAGAGTTTTCATCAAGTCAGATAAAGACCCACGTGAAAGCATTCTGCTGGTGTTCAGGTCAAAAGAGTATGTGTTTGAATAAAAGAAGTCTTAGAATCAAAGGGTTGCTAAAAGGCATTAATAGTTCTCTAATTTTATCTAAGATTAACCAGCCCTAGTAAGCGCTGTCTTGGGAGCAGAGGAATTTAGTCCAGGCTTGCTCATGGATCTAGCAATGGCCAACGTTCAGACAAGGGCAGTCCTTACCTGGATATAAAGATAAAATATAAATATGCAAAGATGTCAATAATCTGCTTCCTTCATTCCTGCTTTTGCACTAGCCTATTTGAAACTGCTGCTGGTCCCTTCTCTTCGCTGTCTGTGTGAGATTCATGTGCTGAGCTCAACTACATCTGAATCAGTCATAACAAATCATTTTTGTTTCTCTTCAAAATCTCTATTTTAAAGGTTGACTTTCAAACTAGATTCCAAACACGACAAAAGGTGAGGTTCAGTTCAAGTTTAAATAAGTATGGACAACAGTTGGTTTCTGAAAGTTTTGTTTCTGTTTTAATAAATCAAGGTCAGGCGAAAAAGGAACTCATGCCTGGTGTATGCAAAGTCCTGAGATCAGTCCCAGGCACAAATTGCTCCCTTTTTTCTCCCCTGGCAGTCCTGATCCCCCAGTATCACTGGGCTCCTGAGCACTGAATAGTTGCTCCAGGTGGTGAGAATGGAATCAAAACAAGTGACCTGAACCCCCAGCTGTTATCCCCCCCACCACTGCCACTAGCCCTGGACCCTATAAAATGATAAATAATATGAATCACTTCACTGTATCACTGTCATCTTGTTGCTCATCAATTTGCTTGAATGGGCACCAGTAGCGTCTCCATTGTGAGACTTGTCACTGTTTTTGGCATATGGAATACGCCACGGGTAAGTTGCCAGGCTCTGGCATGTGGGTGGGATACTCTCGATAGCTTGCCAGACTCTCTGAGAGGGACAGAGGAATCGAACCCAGGTCGGCCATGTGCGCGACAAATGCCCTACCCGCTGTGCTATAGCTCCAGTCCATGAATCACTTACATTATTAAATCATTAATTAGTACCTATTGAATTCTGTCTAAAATTTTAAATATTACAGCTCATTTTGACATATAAATTTTTTTGTGAGAAAAATGTATTTGGGTGAATATAGAATTTTCTTTATTCTAAGCTCTTAAGTCAGACTGGAAAAACTGGGAAGCAAAAATCATGGAGTGTGGCCAGAGAGACAGTACATGGATTAAGGGGCATTTCTTTCATTCAGCCAACCTGGGTTAGATCCCTGGCACTGAAGAAGGACCCCTGGCATCATCAGGAGTGACACCTGAGCATAAAGCAGGAAAAAGTCCTGAGAACTACCAGTTGTGATCCCCAAACAACAGGAAAACAAAAATGACAAAAAAAAAAGGACAGAGAGTTTGTGTTTACAAAATATGTACAACAATCATAAAATATGTTTCCTTCTGTTTGTTTTAAATCGGCTTGTCCCTCATCCAGCTTCTACATCTTTAAGGGTAAGATTAAACATTGTTCATAACGTTCCCCTGGTGATCTCCTGGATTCCATTCTAAAGCTTTCCTACTGGAAAACACAGACATCTTGCACTTGCCTCCCTCTGCATGATGCCTTATCTCTCGTTCTGGGGTCCCACAATCTGGGTTCTGTGGAAACTTCTGTTTAAGATAGCTTTGACTCTTACTGACCTTATTTTCGACTCCTCCCCCCCACCCCAATTGCTCCCTGCCCAGCAGGCTTACGATATTGTCTATGTAAGAAAGATTATATATTGGGAGAAAGCTATGCACACGCTGATCTCTTTCAGCATTTTCAAAAGAACTGATAGAGTGGAAACGATGATTACATAATTGATAGGATTAATTTGTTTCATTGAGTGAAATGACCATTGTATTCTCCATGGCATGGCCTTGTTTCCATTAGTTCAGTGATCTGATCACCAGATCTTGTTACACTTCATAGATACAGCTTTACAAACACCATTTGAAAGTCCTCTTATTCAACAAACATTCTGGCATCCCACTTTATTTTATTAATTTATTTGGGAATGGGGGGGTGGGTCTCCCAAGCACTGCTCAGGAGACTCAGGGAATCTCCAAGAAATTTTCGAGCAACCAGGTAGGTGGTTCAATGTGAGGGCCTAGGAATGCAGTTTTGCTCGCTCGGGTCCTGAGGTTCCAGGGACTACTCAGGCCATTCCAGAAGTTTTCAGGGACCTACAGTGCCATACCGGATGTGGCTCAGGGTACCATATAGAGCGAGGGAGAAAAGTGGGGTCAGCCTCATGAAAGACATTAAGCTTAACCCCTGTATTATTTCTGACCCCTGGAATCCCATTTTAACAATTATATTTGCTGCTCAAGAAACTAAGTACTTACTGTAATTTACAATTTAAACCAGAATTCAGTAAAATTGAAAATCAATCAGTTATCTGCATGCTAGATCAGAGTATTCAGATCCAAATAAGACCAAATAGAACTGTGGATTGGGTATTGATTACTCTTAAGAATATGGGGAAACTAAGGGACACTAGAGCTCTGTGATGAGACGGATATATTATCCCCAATAATTTAGATCTTACATTGAAAGTCTGTTATTGAATATAAAAACTCATGAGACCCATCATGTTCTCACTTAGTGATTAGAATAGTTAGGAACTAGTGCTACATTTTGGTCTTCATGTCCTCACTCACCAATTCACAATAGCCTACTGGATATTCTATTGATAAGAAAAGTAAAGTGACTTCTCTAGACTATGTCAGTAAGTCACCATGACTTATTTTTGTTTGACACCAGAGCTCCGGTCTTTAAAATCTGGGTTTAGAGGTAACCTATAAGGTGAAAAAAGAGTTATAATAAGGGAAATGGAAGTCAACTGAAAATGAGAACACAGTTTGGACAAACTTTGTCATAGAAAACTTGGATTTGTGCTGGGAAGACACAGCAGTGTCACTGGGTTCTAGGAATATAAGTAAATCAAAAGCACACAGTTGGCAATGGATACAGTGATTTGGATGACACTTAAGTGTCAACATTACGAGACTGCCAGTTGGAGGTGGGGATGGGAGTTAAACGGGGAGGGCCAAGTCCTGAGGCTCTGAGCATGAGTGATAGGTGTAGGGTGTCCAGCTGATGAGGAGCCAGGGATTATGCTTTAGCAGAAATTCAGGGAGGCTCAGCTGTAAGACACAGAAGGGAAGATAAAAAACTGCAAGCCACAGGCATTTCAGGGAAATCTAAGAGGAGGATCTGGACAAGGGTTGTGTCAAATAGTGACAAGATGGAGTGTTTTCAGAAGATAGTATGCACTATAGCACTGTTGTCTCATTGTTCATCGATTTGCTTGAGTGGGCAGCAGTAACGTCTCCATTGTGAGACTTGTTGTTACTGTTTTTGGCATATCAAATATGCCACAGGTAGCTTGATAGGCTCTGCCATGCGAGTGGGATACTCTCAGTAGCTTGCCGGCTCTCTGAGAGGGATGGAGGAATCAAACCTGGGTTGGCCACGTGCAAGGCAAACACGCTACCCACTGTGCCATCGCTCCAATTCTTTTAATTGTTCAAAGTGACCTTTACCTCAGTCTGTCAAACCCTATAATTTTTCCGTTTATACTATCTTCTGCGGGCTGGAGTGATAACACAGCTAGTAGAGTGTTTGCCTTGCATGCGGCCAACCTGGGTTCGATTCCTCTGTCCCTCTCAGAGAGCCGGGCAAGCTACTGAGAGTATCCCTCCCTCACGGCAGAGCCTGGCATGCTACCTGTGGAGTATTCAATATGCCAAAAACAGTAACAACAAGTCTCACAATGGAGATGTTACTGCTGCCTGCTTGAGCAAATCAATGAACAATGGGACAACAGTGCTGCTACAGTGCATACTATCTTCTGAAAACACTTTATGTATTACAATTTTTGTCTCTTTTTTTAATGAGGGGTTTGGGCATTTCCTTAGTGGTGCTGAGGGCCAACAGGGTTACACCCAGCAATCCAAGTGGTGTTAAAGACCAAATGCAAGGCTTTGTGCTTGCTAGACAGACATGCATTGTAGTCCTTTGAGCTTCCTGCCCTGTGCCCCACAGATTAAAGTTTTCATTTGTTCTGATCAGACATAATTCTTATCAAAGTGGTCCTGTAGAACATCACTAATTCAGTGATAAATCTGACTTTAAAATTGAGTGTTTCTCAAGTGTCAAGGAATATTTAATAGCATTTTCCCAATGTTCCAGTTGGACTTGATTTGAGATGCAATTCCATGAAGACAATACCATGTGTGACTGTGTATCTTCCTTAAAACCTGGCACAGGGGCTTCCTTGATCAGGAAATAATCATTGAATACATGAATGTTTTATATACTCGAATATTTTCTTATTAAAAAACTAAACTAGGTCTCCAACTACGTTGAAATTTCCCAGAATAGTAATAGAATGCATTTGGTGGTTGTGCTTTTCTGATTAGGGATGAAATATCTATGTATGCTCACGCATTTTCACATAGCTCTGCTTGAATGGTTAAGCTTGATTCTTCACATGTCACCAGAAGTGTCTGTTCTGAAAATTGATCTTATTTGTCTAGAAAAGAAATGGAGGGAGTGGTGTACTGACAGTTGGAGTCTGAGGAAGCCCTGTGAAGAGAGAACCAGGGTCCATCTCAGCTGTGTTCCATACAGAAATTATAATCTAAGACCAAATATCATTTCAAAACACCAACAACCTAGGCAAAATAATCATAAAAGTCAAAATATTAGTGCTATTTTTGGTATATATTTTCATAGTAAGTTTAAAATAGTGATTAAAAAGTAGTACACAACCAATTTCTAAGAACAATGAACTTACTTGAATATTTTTTGGGGGAGACAAAAGGTTTGGACAATATCCAGAGGTGTTCATTATTCCTGGCTCTATGCTCAGGGATCACTACTGGAAGTGTTAGGAGACCTGTGGTCTGGGGCTCAAACTGGGGTTGGCTGTTTGCTGTGCACAAGGCAAGTGACTTAACTCTTGAACTATCTCTCTGGATCTTGAATATGCCTTAAAATTTAGAAATAACCTATAAACATCACTAAATATACATTTGGTCAGAAGAAAATAGCCACTCTTGTAGACTTTTTAAAATATTCTTGGATCTGGTGTTTTTGGGAGATTACAACTAATTCTAACATGATGATGCTAGCCCAGCCCCTTTTGCCTGCAGTAACTTTTTTTTCTTTTTGGGTCACACCCGGTGATGCACAGGGGTTACTCCTGGCTCACGCACTCAGGAATTACTCCTGGCTGTACTTGGGGGACCATACGGGCTACTGGGAATTGGACCCAGGTTGACCACCTGCAAGTAACCTATTTTGCCTTGTAATCAAGAAGGAGTTTAAAAAAATAATTGTTGTTTCTGTTTGTTTTGTTTTTGTTTAAGGGAGGGCACATTCAGGACCATATGTGGTGCTGGGAATCAAATCTGAATCTGCCATTCTGCAAGGTAAACACCCTACCCACTGGATATAGCTTAAGACCAAGGCGGCATTTCTTAAGCTAGCATTTTCAACCTTGTATGGAGTCAAGAGTGATGTTATTCTAAACCTGTGGCAGTTAGGTATAGCTTCTGTTTGAAATAAATGTTGAAGAGAAAATTCAACTCCAATTGAAAGATAAGAGGTTTTGTTTTTCAAGGACCTATTTCTGGAAGAACAAATCATCTTTCTGTAAGTTCCATGTAAGGATAAACTAAAAGGTGGGTAGATGTGGGCACACATATACCATATAATATGAGGTGTCCAATTTTTGACCCCATATTTTCATAATTGAATCAATATTTGGGCAATTTCCTATTTCTTACTAAACATGTTTTCACAAAACCTTAATATTTGTGGTTCTCATGAACATTACCCAATAGAGCCTATGGAACACTAAATAATGCCTGAGCCACAGCTATTAAGTAAAATTATTTCACAGTTCACAGAATATTTTCTGCAATGCTTTTTTAGAAAACCATCTCAACCACAAAATATTTTTTGGCATCAGATATTTAGCTTTCTTAAACTCTGATTAAATCCAGTGATAGTTGTGACATGTTTTAAAATCACTCTTTAATTGTAAATGGTTAATAAAGTTCATTAACTCAAAATCCAAAGACCTACCCTTTGACTTAATGTACTACTCTGAACTCAAGAATTCTCTAATCAGAGAGTAGAGTATATTTAATTGGTCTTCTCAAGGCCAGTGGCCTTGGCGACCATTTGTATAAATTCCAGGAACATTAGCCTCTGCAAATACCCTTTGTTTTACTTTCAAATGTTTTCTTCCAAATTGGGATCTGGGATTTTTTCCCCAATTCCAGTTATAGTGTGCATATAGCTACATTCTTAAATATTGGCCTCAAATATATTTCAAACAAGGGCTGAAGAATGATTCTCTCTGAGAAATGAACTTATGACCCAGACAATTAAAACATAGTCCTGGTGAATATACAAGATAAAGATTGCAGTGCAGTTTGCAAACAGGCCGGCAGAGTGGAGTGGAGTGGGTGAGGGAAATTCAGATGAAGTTTGTTGTTTTGTTCTCTTTGGGGTTGCACATGGTTTACAATTTATGTCTGCTCTGGTTCTGTTCACTGAATCTAAAACTCCCAGGCCTGGATGATATCTGGAAGAACACAGAAGTGTCTGTACTTTTGTGATTCTTTTCAAAGTATTTGAAACAGAGAGAACCTTTCTCACAGCTCCAGATCATTCTATCAGCAGAATTGTCTTGGCCTCTTCTGAGTGGCTAAGTATTAGGCTGGACCTTGCTGTGTCTCTTGGCCATGACTTAATCACTGGGGATGGCATGGCCTTGGAAGTGCTGTAAAGTACCTCAGTCTCTCTTATATGAAGGGACAGCCTCTTGGACTTAGAGCTGAATGGAGAATAACTTGGTAGTGGGGGAATATGACTGACCAGAGAGGGTCAGGGTTGTGGTTACAGTTGTGCTATGTATGGGGGGCTGAGTGGGAGGGCATGGCTGAGCAGCAGATGCTGAGTAAGGAGGCACTGGTGGAATCAGAGAGCTGGGAATTTGTAAGATGCAGATAGTCATAGGAATTCCCAGGAGTCAAGTGGTATACCACTTTTCTTTTTCTCAGCCTACAGTGTATTTAAAATAATAGGGAAAAGCCAAAATGAGATTTCACAAGTGGTGGCATGTTTAAATATTTATATTTGAACCAAACAAAATACACAACATGCAAAAAAATGTCCATAAATTCTACTGGTATCAAGGTAATTATAGTTACAGGAGTTTTAAGAAACCTCTTATTGTAGAGGTCACTATAAGCAGTGTGATCTGGTCAGAGGTCACAGTTTGAGCTGTGGCCTGATTACTCCTTTTAACCCAGTCAGGATACTCTCTGGACTGCATGCATTACCTCCCTTGAATATTACATCAAAGTTATGGGCCTCTTGGTCACCTGTACAGGGGTAAGGTCTGCAGTGAAGAACTGCCATAGGCCTTTATGAATTCACAGGTGTTCTACATTTTCTTAATCAAAAACAGCTTGGAGAGTTGAGAGGAGACCTGCTATTGAGCAGAAAACATCTGAAACTTTTTGATGTTATAAAGAGGAGTGGGCAGGAGTAGAGGAAACGGGGAAGGGAAAAGGGAAGGGAGGAAGAGATAGTGAGACTCAGAGAGAGGAGGCATAGAAGGAGAGAAAACAAGGAACTGACTGTTGTTCTGAGTAGGAAAATTTTTAAATCTGTAAAACATCCAAGGTAGGGTAGCACTGTAGCATTGTAGCACTGTAGCACTGTTGTTGCGTTGTTCATCGATTTGCTTGAGTGGGCACCTGTAACATCTCCATTGTGAGACTCATTGTTACTGTTTTTGGCATATTGAATATGCCACGGGTAGCTTGCCAGGCTCTGCTGTGCGAGTGGGATACTCTCGGTAGCTTGCCGGGCTCTCCGAGAGGGACGGAGGAATCAAACCCAGGTCAGCCATTTGCAAGGCAAATGCCCTATTTACTGTGCTATCGCTCCAGCCCCCACAGTAGGGTAACTTATTAAATTATTAATTTGTGTACCTAGGTCACAATATACTCAACATGATGAATGACCTGGCACCTGAGCTGCGCAGGAGGAAGAGAATAGCGTGGAACACCTTCAGGAGCGTTGAAGAAGTTGTTAAGTGAACGAAGAACTTTTGGCTCTGGGCACATCTTTTTGACTCCACCATTCTTCCTGCACTAACATACACCTCCGAGACCTGAGCCCTATGAAAACAGGATGAGAATGTTACTTGGGTCTCTCAAAGAGGCATTGAAAGAGCTATGCTTGGAGTATCACATTTCATTCAAGTGAGAGAAGGAATCCAGAGTTCCGACCTCCGTTGACGATGATCAAGGACCAGGGATGCTGTCTCCTTTGCCAAGGCATCAAATATCAGATGGGCCAGACATGTGATGCAATTTGGAGATGACCACTGAACTAGAGCTGTTACTGGCTGGATTCCACGAGACGTCAAAAGAACGCGTGGCTACCCACCTAAGAGATATTCAGACTTCTTTGTCAAGACCCTGAATGAGTGGTTTGAGGCTCTTCATGTCCCTGGAGTGAGCAGACACCATTGGGCTACACTAGCACGTTGCAGGGACAAATGGAGATGTTACTGGCGCCCACTTGAGCAAATCGATAAACAACAGGATGACAAGTGATACAAGTGATTAATTTGCGTATGTGTGTATGTCACCAATTGCATCTCCCTTTATTCTAAGAGGGTATCCAGGTTCCTGTTCCTATAAAAGTGTGAAGAGATGATACCAGTGAGTTTTCAAAGGATAGTAGGGGGCTGTGTTCAGGTGGGGAGTTCCCTCATGTATCGAGGACCTTTGCTTGGACCTTGTAAGGTGCCCAAAAGGAGATTTGGTCATCTGAGGAAGTCACTCTGTGGTCTCTCCAGATGGCTAGAATGCAAGCAACTGATAAAAGTGTCCTTTGCTTTCAGTCACTCATGACTCAGAAAACCACAGGAGGGTTTTTCTAACTTGTGGTACATAGCAGCAACTGCCATAACGTTGCAGGCTAGAGTTCTCAGAACTGTTCTGTAAGACTTCTAGAATGTTGCATGATTCTATAGGATATAGATAATGGTAAACAGAGAGAGTCAATAGTAACATAGAAACTGAATGGAAACTAAATTTCTCATCAGTCAAGTGGGTCGGAGGGGCAGAATCACAATTGGATTAACTTCAACTAAAATTTCTCAAATTTTCACATACTATTTGAAAATGAAGTTATTGAAGTGAAAGCAGGTAAATGAAAACCTTTTACACTGAAATGAGTCATCAGAGCTGAGATCCTGGCTCTTTGGAGACAACAGGTTTCTGTGAAGATCTCTGAAGGGGTCCATAGAGTACCATGAGAAGTGCTGTATTTTATTGGAGTCTATTAGAATTATTGATGTTGATAGAAACATTCATAATCAGGATAACATACTGCTCTTCAGTCAAAAAGGCACTGTTGCATGTTTATCTCACCAACTCTCTACAAGAATCTGAAGTCAAGGAAGTAGATGCACTAATTCTGATGACCAAACAACTTGCTCCAAAGACAGTGCCAGTAATTTGATTTTAGTTGATAGCTTTCAGGGTAAAAAACCCTCAAATATACAAATAATTTGTGAAGATACTCAACAAATATTTCTGTTCTTATCACCTGAATCAAACATTTTTGTCTTATGTACTTAATATGTAATCACTAAATATAAAATAACAGATAAAGATACCCTTATGTTTTGTATCCATTTTCATTCTTTGCTTCCCCCTTAATCAAACACTTATAATTAATGCAATTTAAGTCAGATACTTCTTTTATTTCTAAATGAAATGCCAGAGGATTTTTCAAATATTAATTTATACATTTATCTTATTTCATGTCAAACTAGGATGTTCACTAAATTTTAAATCATTCTCAGTGGATAACTTAATTATACTATAATTCAGTTCTCCTCCCAACCATGCACTTTTGGGTGTTTTTTCCTGTTGCAGCTAGAACTATTGCTATAAAAATGAACACAGCCCAAATGAAAATAGTTTCTCTAGAGGAGACAATGTTTGTTTACAGGGTATAACCACAAACAGTTTTATTATTAGATATTGCCTTTTGGAGCTACATTATTACCAGCAACATACAAAGGTTATCTATATTCAATTCTAAACTGGAACTGGCCTATTCTTAAATTTTGAAAAACCTAATGTTAGCTAAGTAATATCACATTATTGTTTTAATTAACACTTCTCCCTAGTGAAAGCCTAGCATTTTTCATAAAAGTTTGTCGATATGGATTTTTTCCTTCTATGCAGCACCTGTTTAGAATCTTCAAAGATTTTTCAGTTGGTTGTCTTTTCATTAGCAATTTCTTCTATACCACTCCACATCCACTCTAAATATTGGTGGTAGAATGTTACAGACAGTAAGTTTCAGCTTATAATAATGTCTTATATTTGAGAGTAAAAGGAAACGATATTTTCACACCTTATTCAAAAGAACAACAACAAAAAATGTGGTCAATTCTTTCACTTTTTCCTCATACATCATTTTATTTTTTCAAACAAACAGAAAATAAACATACCTCTCTTCCTTCAGAACTCGTAACTTTTGTCAGGACTGACCCATGAGTCTTGACCGGACAATATCCTGTCACAGGCGCTATATGAAGCACTCTCCAGGTACTATCACCTTCACTTTCCAAATGTGAGAATATAGGCAGGGGGTGGGGTAGGGGGAGGTGCAATGACTTATTCACAGACACAATGGGTCTTTTGTACTTGGGCGAGTGGGAAACACGTCCAATGATATTCAGGGCTACTACTAACTCTGTACTTAGGGATCACTCCTGGTGGGGATTGGAGGACCATAGGTGGTGCCAAGGATCAAATCAGAGTTGATTGTGTACAAGATAGGCATCTTAACCATGTAGAATCTTTTAGGCCCCACAGGCACAGTTTTAAGTAGCTCAGCTCAGACCATGCCATTGTTTCTATCATGTACACATTCTCACAAGATAGCTTTAAAGCCAGATGACCTGTCTTTGAAGCCCATGGAATACCTCTGCAAATTTTGCATTCACTCTCTTGGACTCAAAAAGTCTCAGGGACACAGTCCTTTCCCCTTCCACATGTAGACTCTGTCCTGGGCTTACACATGTAAAGTGATCCAACATCCACTCTGGTTCACCTCCCTCTTTCTCTTTATATTCTGACTCCACTCTTTTCGTTTCTGTAGATAAGAGAAAATCTCTTAGTGTGGCCTAAGTTAAACCATCAGGAGGTTAGCAGCTCATCTATAGTATTCCCAATACTCCTCTTTAAAATCATAGAGACTGTCCCCAATCTCTCATGTACCTACAACCCACAGATTTTAGAGCCGAAAGAGATCACCTCAGCAAGTCATCTACCTGACTTTGTAAGGTGTCAGACATGATCTCAATTTTGATGTGAAGAAACCCCGATTTGTTGAGATTATATGACAACTCAAGGTCATTGATGTGCTATGGAAGTGACTGTGAAATTTGGAAGCCTGGTATAATAAACCACTCCTTCTATTATACTGAGTATTTCTTTGGCATTTTGAGATATTTAATGTCTATTTAAACTTTCATAACTCAGTTGGACATTAGGAAAGAAATATGGATGGGGGAAGGATTGATAGACAAAAGAGAAAAACCTAAAGTTGAGGGACAGAGGCTCTCAGAGAAGTGAGAGGGATGAAAAAGACACATTATGATGACTTCCTGCTTTGCATTGAATGAAATATCATATTCATATCCAATGGTACCTTTATGCAATTTACAGTGATGGCATTTACAGAGATGATGTGTATAAACCATCTATTTGTGATCTCATTTAATTGGTCCCCCCCGCCCTTCGCTAAAAATATACCATGAGAATTAGAAATGGGACCCCAATCCTTTATCTAAAATTCTTTTGGTTACATCTCTCCCAGATTTAGAATTATTCAGATTTTAGAAAGGAGATACAGTGCATGTATCACATTACAAAACATTCTCAATAGCATCTGGGATAACATCCTGCAATCAAACACATTTGTATTTCTTCAGCAAAAAGTATGAATATTCTCATTAAGTGGGATTAAATGAAGACTATAAATAACCTCACATCAGTTCAAGTAAGGCTTCTCAGCCAACCAAGTTCAGATCAGGTCAGGATTTGACATCAAATAAATTACTAAAAATGATTCCATTTTAAGAGATTTCAGGAATTTGAAATTTCAGATAAGGGATTGAGGATCTCCATTAATATTCTGCATTTTTATCATATCACAAATGAAGAAACAGAGACTTAGAGTTTAAGGAATTGCTTTACTTCCCACAGATGCACGCCACTGGAAAACAAATACCTCAACCTTCTCCCTCATTCCTACTTCAGGAGTTTCTTCTCTTAAGGACACTGAGAAGCCAAGTTATAGACACATGCTGACATTTCTGTTTTGTACGTTAAAATATTCCAAGAGACCTCACACAGCATTATGTATGCAGTACATGAAATAAAGTTCTATAAATGGACGAATGAATGAATGAATGAATGAATGAATGGTAAATGAATGCCAGCATTTACAAAGAGAGTAGAGGAGGCTTGGAGGTACCACAGAGGTAGCTGAGCTTCTTTAAGCTCATAATTAGGATGGTGGTAAGAGTCTCCTAAAGGAAGTAGGAAAAAGATTTTAATCATAGATTTATGCTTCCATAAAGGAAAAGTTTCTTGTCCTTATCTATTATGGAGAATGAATCAAAAACAGGTGGGCAGTTCCTTACCAACTGCCACAAGATACTGACCTAATAAAGTAATTAGTGGTAAGGATGATGACTTTGTAGATTTTTATGACATAATAACATGTAAATATGATAATAAATTCTGTAAATATTGGTTAAGCTCCTTCTATATGACAGTTATGGCACTAGAGCTTGTTGGAAACATGAACAATAAGTAAGGTTTATTTCTTGCTCACAATGCTCTCAAAAGGAAGAGATAAGTCACAGAAAAATTTCATTTTAGTACTAAGCAGAGAATGAACAAAGTTAGAAGAAAATAAATATAGGAACTAAAAGAGCAATCACCTGATCAGTGAGTTCAAGCTAGGCTTAGAGATTATGACTCATGAAAGAGTAGGCTCAAATATGAATGAGAGATGGAGGAAAACATTCATGGTACAAGCTACATAATGAGTTAAGGCTAGGTTGTTACTTTACCTTTTTTAACCTATGATTTAGAATAAAAAATATATGGCATTCATTAATTCTGCAATCCAAATTTATCCAATTCCTTTAAAAATATTCATTATAGGGGCCTGAGCGATAGCACAGCGGGTAGGGCGTTTGCCTTGCATGCGGCCGACCTGGGTTCGATCCCTGGCATCCCATATGGTCCCCCAAGCACCGCCAGGAGTAATTCCTGAGTGCAAAGCCAGGAGTAACCCCTGAGCATCGCTGGGTGTGACCAAAAAGAAAAAAAAAATCATTATATAACCTTTTTTTGTAATTCTATCAATGTCTCTAAAACTTCAATATTGTTTTCTTGAAATTGCAATGGACATCAAGACTATGTATTTACATGATTTTTAATAAACTTACTATCTTGCACAATAATAATTAAGAAAAGATTTTTCTAATATTCCCATTGTCTACTATCTCCTTTAGCCCATTTGTGGGCAAATCCTGCTCCCATCCCTAGCTCAGTTAATTACTAATTTGCTTATGAAATTTTCTTTTCTGAAAGGAGGAAATAAATAAAATAAAATAGAACAAATTAAATAACACATTATATCACCTTTTACATATGCATCTCCCATATGAGTGAAACTGGGTTTCACTTAGTTTATAGCTTGTATTGGTAGTTCAACATTTTTGTTATTGAGTAAATAATGTTTAACTGAATTGATTTGACACACCATGTCTATACATTCACTAATTGATGAATATTTTGATCACTTCCAACAGTTGGCTATAAGGAATAATGCTACAAATATTCTAAAACAAGTTTCTATATATATGTGTTCTTTTTTATTAGGTATGCTACTAAATTTTCTAAGGTATTTGGATTTCATGGGAGCTGGTTGGCTGATTTGGGAGGGCCACTGGGCCCCCAGAGCACTGCCTGGAATCCCCCTTAGTAAACAGCATCCAAAACTGAATTGATATACTCCATTAAATCATAAGGCTAGTGAATTAAAATCACTTAATGATACCAGCAGACATAGAAAAGACAGAATCAATTCAAAAATCAGTGATGATAAAAATTGATAACAAACTAGGAATAGAAGAAAACATCCTGGGGACAGAGAGGATAGCAGAGACGTACTTGCTGTATATGCAGCCAACTTGGGTTTGGTTGTTGGAACCACATGTAGTTGTTTGATGCCCACCACCAGAGAGCCAGAACACTGCCTTGTACATGTAGACCTGGATTCAATGTTTAGCACCTCACATTGTCCCCTGAGCACTGCCAGTAGTGAGCACAGAGCCAGGAGTAAGCCCTGGGCAACAAGATGTGCGTCCTCCAACCCCTAAAATACTCCCAAACCTTCATAAAATGAATATAATGAAGATAAATTAAATGAAAATTAAGATCAATTATATCAACAAGTTAAAACTAAAAGTGATATTAATGGAGCCATTTTATTCATAATTACATCTAAAATAATAAACTCTAAATAAACTAACAAAAGAAGTACTAGTTTTATACATGAAAAATAACACTTATACTTTTGGATTTTGGATCACACCTGGTGGTGCTTATTCCTGGCTCTGCACAGGAAATTACTCCACCTCCAGTGCTAGGGAGACTGTATGGGATGCCTGGGAGAAACCCGGGTTGGCTGCATGTGAGGCAGAACAACATGCTCCTGTCCTGCTAAATAAAATTTATGAAAAAAACTGAATGAAGATATAAATGGAGACTGATTTACTTCTATGAGTTAAAAAAATCAGTTTTCTGGGACTGAGGAGATAGTTCAAGTAGTGCATGTCTAGGATGTGCAAAACCCTGATTCAACTTTCAGCACTATATTTTCCCCAGCACTCTCTCCCACTCAGCATTACCTGGGGTGACCGTGATGCTATTAAGCACTTCTATATTAATCCATCAAACCTACAGGTCCACAAGCTACTATGGGGTGGGCATTACCAGAAGTGACCCCAGGCCCCTGAGCTCTGCTGGGTGTGGGTGTGGCCCCTCTATAACTTCTTTTGCAATCAACATTTTTATAATGCCCATTTTCCATAAATTTTTACGGATTTGATGTAGTCTCTGTCAATGTTACAGAAGTGCATTATTTTGTTTTGGGGTCACACCCAGCAGTGCTCAGAGCTTACTCCTGGCTCTCCACTCAGAAATTACTCCTAGCGGGCTCAGGGTAGGAGTAATGGTGGGATTGAAACCAGATTGGCTGTGTGCGAGACAAGTGCCCTGTGTGCTTTACTATAGCTCTGGCCCCTTAAAATACAATATTTTAAATGAACAGTTAAAGGACTAATAATCTAGATGTGAAGAGATAGAGTAAATCGAGGTGATGGAACTTAGGAATTTCTTATCTTCTTGAAAGATGTAATTCAATCCATGACATACCCCTTCATAACCCCTACTGCTCTAGAATACTGAATAGCAATCACATGTGAGATGGCATGTTTGATGTTCTATAAGCTTATGTGACCTTGTCTGTGCTGTTTATTTCCCTCCTCTCTATTCAGCCTGGGTAATCTCTAATGATCTATCTTAATTTTAGAGTTTTTTTTTTTTCTTGCATCTCAAATCTGTTTCTGAGGTCTCTATGAGGGTTTTTTTTTTAATTTCTGATATTGCAGTTTTGAACTTTAGAACTTGAACTCTTGAACTCTTTTAATAACTTACATCTTATTGAGTCTTCCTATTTGACAATAAATAAAAACAAATAGGAAGCCTCTTTGTGTCTTATTATGGTTTAAAGGTAGATTCCTTATAAAGTAACAGAATGGGAGACTAACACCCAAGAACAGTAGAGATAAGTACCAGGAGGATTACTCCACAGCTTAGAAGCTGGCCTTGTATGCTGGGGGAAAGGGCAGCTCAGATAGAGAAGGGACCACCAAGTAAAGGGTGCCAGGAGGGCCCATTTGGGATGGGAGATGCGAGCTGAAAGTAGACTATAGACCAAACATGATGGTCACTTAATACCTCTACTGCAAACCACAACACCCAAAGAGAGAGAGAGAGCAAAAGGGAATGCCCTGCCACAGAGGCGGGGTGGGGTGGGGGGAGGGATGCTGGGACCATTGGTGGTGGAAAATTGGGCACTGGTGGAGGAATGGGCACTCGACCGTTGTATGACAGAAATGCAAACATGAAAGTTTGTAAGTCTGTAACTATACCTAATGGTGATTCACTAATAAAAAACTAAATTTAAAAAGGATAGATTTCTGTGGTTTATCAAATTAATTAATAAAAACTGCTTTGAAGTCTTTGTGTATACCAACTTTAACATTTGTTGAAAATCAGGAATGGTTTGTATTAACTGATTGTCTCCACACATATACCCATCTTCTCCTGTTTTCAAATACTGGTCATAATTCCTGGTTACTTTATGTTTCCAGGACTTCTGTTTTGTTTGGGGGGCATATCCCAAAGTGTTTAGAGCTTACTTCTGGTTCTGCACTCAGGGATCATTCCTAGTGGACTCAGGAGACCATGTGGTGTACCAAAGATTGAACTTGGATTGGCTGCGTGCAAGGCAAGGTAATAGTACTATATTTTCTTTCTAGCCTTATTTTTAGAATTTTTGTTAAATGCATTTTAGTTTAGATCATATATTATACTATTCTCAATTCTAATTTTTACTCACTTTATGACTATGAATATTTTTATTATAATTTTCAATCACTTAGTAATTAGCATGGTCTAAATCAGTGGACTTTCTCCCCTCCAATTTATAGCTGATGATATCCCTACTCAATGTTTTCATTTGATTTTAATTACTATTCATTTATTTATGGTTTTGGGATCACACCCAGTAGTGCTCAGGTCTTACTCCCTGACTCTATGCTTTGGGATCAATCCTGTGATAGTCATGGAGTGTATGTGGTGCTAGGGATTGAACTGTGGTTGAATGCGTGCAAGTCAAACATCTTTAGCCCTGTATTGTCTCACCAGCCTTTCTATTTTTATTTTTAAGTCAGTTTCATGGGTATCATTCCCCTGATGGCATAACTTAGTGGTAAGACAATGACTCGCCAGAAGATATACTCAAGTGCCAGAAGTTATGCTGTTTGCCAATATACCTGGGTGTAGAAAGGGGGCTCATTCAAATGTTGGTGTATTGCCAAGATAGTCCTGCCTTTGTTTCCTTCCAGGATATCTTTCTTCTGAGAATGTGTGCCTACTCTCTTGAACAAGGGTGTTTTGGTGGTTTGTACAGTTCTCAGTCAGTTCAGAATAAGTGTAATGCTTGATTATCACTCCCTCTATGTCTGTCTGATAGAATTTTGGTTTCTGATAGAATGTTCTATTTCTTACCCCAAATAGTATTGCAACCTCAAGCCAGTGAAGTCCCTGGATCTCTTATTAGTTTGTTACCAAGTTGATCATTTTTATTGCCTGTTCTCCAATACAGGTCAGTTATTTAGCAGATGTAGCAAAAATGCAGATATTTCAAAGATAAAAAGCTGGCAGAGACATTGAGTGATGGTTCACACCCACAGATGAACTGAGGATGTGATTCAGCAGCAAAAATTAAAAAGCGAAAAACAGCAACAACAACAGAAGACATCAAAATCAGAAACCCTTTGGCATACTTATGCTGTACTTAATTAAAGTTTTATATTTTAAAAGGATAAAATATTCTTCAGTTGTTGTATAC